>NW_022983331.1:0-51170 GCF_011762595.2 Tursiops truncatus
CCAAAAAGGGCGTATGCGTTTTTTCCTGAATATATTCAGGAAAAAACGCATACGCCCTTTTTGGCCAAGTGCATCATTGTGGACGTTCTGCCTCTTTTCCTATGCTTTCAATGCAATTCCAGTCTACCTCCTGAAATCGGTTTCCTGCAATTCTGCCCCGCTTTCAAGTCCTCTTGGCAGCCTTACTTCAGTCTATTTTTGGACGATAGCTGTCATTTATAACTCTGCAGGTTTGTGAATTACAGTGCCCCTGAGCTCCTTTCTTCAACTCGCTTTCTTGTGACCTGGCCGCAACACCGCAGGATGGCTTCAGGCCCTAATCTGGTTCTGGCACGGCACGCTGAGCCTTTGGTTATTTCCTCTTCCTGGTGGGAAATGAGAGTTAAATTTGCCCGTCCAGACACCTCCAGCTAGTCTCTCATTGGTTCTCGCTATTCCTGTTCATCTTCCGCAGAAATTGCAAACTGGGCCAAACAGGAGGTTAAAGGCGCTGACTCTCCAAGTGGGGAGAGTGTTAGTAAAGCGTCTGGAATGTTGCACCCGAGTACCAGGGGAGGAAAACTGAGACATATTTGAACACGTCTCCCGATCACATGGTTGATCATACTCTGGGTTCCACATGCATGTTTTAGCTGAAGGAAGAATACCTTAAACCTGGGAGTTGAAACCCGTGGAATGGGTACCATGCAATATGACTTCAAAGGGTCTTCATTTGCTCACCGAACCTCTCCAATCCTATCACTGCTGCGTTTATGCCCCTGTACACATGCTTGATTCTCTTTCGGAGACATAGCAATCCATAGGTTTTAAGATACTTACTAGTCAGGTACATTCTTAGGCGTTTAATATGCGGTGTTGAGTCCATTTCGTTGAGCAAGGAGTAGCTCTTGTCTATTCCATATTTGGCTTAAGGAACTTTATCTGTGCTCATTTCAATCTCTGGTTTTATGCAGCACCCCAACTCACCTTTCCCCTTAAGCAAGCATAAGTTGGTTTTCTAAATTTGAGACCCTGTTCTGTTCTGTAATTCAGTTCCTGTGTAGCCAAGTTTACATTCCGTGTATTACTGATATCTTATGATGTTTCTTTTTCTGTGTGACTTATTTCAGTTAGAATCATCATACCTGAATCCACTCATTGTGCTGCTAAGGGCCTGATGACATAGATTTCATTGCTGAGTGATATTGCTTTGTAAGTAAATACCACAACTTCTTTATCCATTTTTCACTTTCTGCGATGTTGAACTTGTACTGTAAACGAGGTTCTTGTAAACAGAGCCGTCCCAAACTTTGGGGTGGCTGTGTCTTTTTGATTTTAATTTCCCTAAGCTATAGGACCATAAGTGGAAGTGCCCTAGGCTCTGTTGCTTTGTTTTTTAGATGTTTCAGGAAACACCATACACTTCTCCCGAGTGTCTGTTGGCAATTTACATCCCGCCCATCAGCATAACAAGGCTCCCAGTTCTCCATGGCCTGTCCTGCCTTTCTGGATTTTACACTTTTTTCAGATGGCCCTTTTGACCGGGGGGAAGTGAGACTTCATTGTAGTGCAGATTTCCTTTGCAAGCTTGCTTGGTTGGCCAAAAAGGGCGTATGCGTTTTTTCCTGAATATATTCAGGAAAAAACGCATACGCCCTTTTTGGCCAAGTGCATCATTGTGGACGTTCTGCCTCTTTTCCTATGCTTTCAATGCAATTCCAGTCTACCTCCTGAAATCGGTTTCCTGCAATTCTGCCCCGCTTTCAAGTCCTCTTGGCAGCCTTACTTCAGTCTATTTTTGGACGATAGCTGTCATTTATAACTCTGCAGGTTTGTGAATTACAGTGCCCCTGAGCTCCTTTCTTCAACTCGCTTTCTTGTGACCTGGCCGCAACACCGCAGGATGGCTTCAGGCCCTAATCTGGTTCCGGCACGGCACGCTGAGCCTTTGGTTATTTCCTCTTCCTGGTGGGAAATGAGAGTTAAATTTGCCCGTCCAGACACCTCCAGCTAGTCTCTCATTGGTTCTCGCTATTCCTGTTCATCTTCCGCAGAAATTGCAAACTGGGCCAAACAGGAGGTTAAAGGGCTGACTCTCCAAGTGGGGAGAGTGTTAGTAAAGCGTCTGGAATGTTGCACCCGAGTACCAGGGGAGGAAAACTGAGACATATTTGAACACGTCTCCCGATCACATGGTTGATCATACTCTGGGTTCCACATGCATGTTTTAGCTGAAGGAAGAATACCTTAAACCTGGGAGTTGAAACCCGTGGAATGGGTACCATGCAATATGACTTCAAAGGGTCTTCATTTGCTCACCGAACCTCTCCAATCCTATCACTGCTGCGTTTATGCCCCTGTACACATGCTTGATTCTCTTTCGGAGACATAGCAATCCATAGGTTTTAAGATACTTACTAGTCAGGTACATTCTTAGGCGTTTAATATGCGGTGTTGAGTCCATTTCGTTGAGCAAGGAGTAGCTCTTGTCTATTCCATATTTGGCTTAAGGAACTTTATCTGTGCTCATTTCAATCTCTGGTTTTATGCAGCACCCCAACTCACCTTTCCCCTTAAGCAAGCATAAGTTGGTTTTCTAAATTTGAGACCCTGTTCTGTTCTGTAATTCAGTTCCTGTGTAGCCAAGTTTACATTCCGTGTATTACTGATATCTTATGATGTTTCTTTTTCTGTGTGACTTATTTCAGTTAGAATCATCATACCTGAATCCACTCATTGTGCTGCTAAGGGCCTGATGACATAGATTTCATTGCTGAGTGATATTGCTTTGTAAGTAAATACCACAACTTCTTTATCCATTTTTCACTTTCTGCGATGTTGAACTTGTACTGTAAACGAGGTTCTTGTAAACAGAGCCGTTCCAAACTTTGGGGTGGCTGTGTCTTTTTGATTTTAATTTCCCTAAGCTATAGGACCATAAGTGGAAGTGCCCTAGGCTCTGTTGCTTTGTTTTTTAGATGTTTCAGGAAACACCATACACTTCTCCCGAGTGTCTGTTGGCAATTTACATCCCGCCCATCAGCATAACAAGGCTCCCAGTTCTCCATGGCCTGTCCTGCCTTTCTGGATTTTACACTTTTTTCAGATGGCCCTTTTGACCGGGGGGAAGTGAGACTTCATTGTAGTGCAGATTTCCTTTGCAAGCTTGCTTGGTTGGCCAAAAAGGGCGTATGCGTTTTTTCCTGAATATATTCAGGAAAAAACGCATACGCCCTTTTTGGCCAAGTGCATCATTGTGGACGTTCTGCCTCTTTTCCTATGCTTTCAATGCAATTCCAGTCTACCTCCTGAAATCGGTTTCCTGCAATTCTGCCCCGCTTTCAAGTCCTCTTGGCAGCCTTACTTCAGTCTATTTTTGGACGATAGCTGTCATTTATAACTCTGCAGGTTTGTGAATTACAGTGCCCCTGAGCTCCTTTCTTCAACTCGCTTTCTTGTGACCTGGCCGCAACACCGCAGGATGGCTTCAGGCCCTAATCTGGTTCCGGCACGGCACGCTGAGCCTTTGGTTATTTCCTCTTCCTGGTGGGAAATGAGAGTTAAATTTGCCCGTCCAGACACCTCCAGCTAGTCTCTCATTGGTTCTCGCTATTCCTGTTCATCTTCCGCAGAAATTGCAAACTGGGCCAAACAGGAGGTTAAAGGGCTGACTCTCCAAGTGGGGAGAGTGTTAGTAAAGCGTCTGGAATGTTGCACCCGAGTACCAGGGGAGGAAAACTGAGACATATTTGAACACGTCTCCCGATCACATGGTTGATCATACTCTGGGTTCCACATGCATGTTTTAGCTGAAGGAAGAATACCTTAAACCTGGAGAGTTGAAACCCGTGGAATGGGTACCATGCAATATGACTTCAAAGGGTCTTCATTTGCTCACCGAACCTCTCCAATCCTATCACTGCTGCGTTTATGCCCCTGTACACATGCTTGATTCTCTTTCGGAGACATAGCAATCCATAGGTTTTAAGATACTTACTAGTCAGGTACATTCTTAGGCGTTTAATATGCGGTGTTGAGTCCATTTCGTTGAGCAAGGAGTAGCTCTTGTCTATTCCATATTTGGCTTAAGGAACTTTATCTGTGCTCATTTCAATCTCTGGTTTTATGCAGCACCCCAACTCACCTTTCCCCTTAAGCAAGCATAAGTTGGTTTTCTAAATTTGAGACCCTGTTCTGTTCTGTAATTCAGTTCCTGTGTAGCCAAGTTTACATTCCGTGTATTACTGATATCTTATGATGTTTCTTTTTCTGTGTGACTTATTTCAGTTAGAATCATCATACCTGAATCCACTCATTGTGCTGCTAAGGGCCTGATGACATAGATTTCATTGCTGAGTGATATTGCTTTGTAAGTAAATACCACAACTTCTTTATCCATTTTTCACTTTCTGCGATGTTGAACTTGTACTGTAAACGAGGTTCTTGTAAACAGAGCCGTTCCAAACTTTGGGGTGGCTGTGTCTTTTTGATTTTAATTTCCCTAAGCTATAGGACCATAAGTGGAAGTGCCCTAGGCTCTGTTGCTTTGTTTTTTAGATGTTTCAGGAAACACCATACACTTCTCCCGAGTGTCTGTTGGCAATTTACATCCCGCCCATCAGCATAACAAGGCTCCCAGTTCTCCATGGCCTGTCCTGCCTTTCTGGATTTTACACTTTTTTCAGATGGCCCTTTTGACCGGGGGGAAGTGAGACTTCATTGTAGTGCAGATTTCCTTTGCAAGCTTGCTTGGTTGGCCAAAAAGGGCGTATGCGTTTTTTCCTGAATATATTCAGGAAAAAACGCATACGCCCTTTTTGGCCAAGTGCATCATTGTGGACGTTCTGCCTCTTTTCCTATGCTTTCAATGCAATTCCAGTCTACCTCCTGAAATCGGTTTCCTGCAATTCTGCCCCGCTTTCAAGTCCTCTTGGCAGCCTTACTTCAGTCTATTTTTGGACGATAGCTGTCATTTATAACTCTGCAGGTTTGTGAATTACAGTGCCCCTGAGCTCCTTTCTTCAACTCGCTTTCTTGTGAGCTGGCCGCAACACCGCAGGATGGCTTCAGGCCCTAATCTGGTTCCGGCACGGCACGCTGAGCCTTTGGTTATTCCTCTTCCTGGTGGGAAATGAGAGTTAAATTTGCCCGTCCAGACACCTCCAGCTAGTCTCTCATTGGTTCTCGCTATTCCTGTTCATCTTCCGCAGAAATTGCAAACTGGGCCAAACAGGAGGTTAAAGGGCTGACTCTCCAAGTGGGGAGAGTGTTAGTAAAGCGTCTGGAATGTTGCACCCGAGTACCAGGGGAGGAAAACTGAGACATATTTGAACACGTCTCCCGATCACATGGTTGATCATACTCTGGGTTCCACATGCATGTTTTAGCTGAAGGAAGAATACCTTAAACCTGGAGAGTTGAAACCCGTGGAATGGGTACCATGCAATATGACTTCAAAGGGTCTTCATTTGCTCACCGAACCTCTCCAATCCTATCACTGCTGCGTTTATGCCCCTGTACACATGCTTGATTCTCTTTCGGAGACATAGCAATCCATAGGTTTTAAGATACTTACTAGTCAGGTACATTCTTAGGCGTTTAATATGCGGTGTTGAGTCCATTTCGTTGAGCAAGGAGTAGCTCTTGTCTATTCCATATTTGGCTTAAGGAACTTTATCTGTGCTCATTTCAATCTCTGGTTTTATGCAGCACCCCAACTCACCTTTCCCCTTAAGCAAGCATAAGTTGGTTTTCTAAATTTGAGACCCTGTTCTGTTCTGTAATTCAGTTCCTGTGTAGCCAAGTTTACATTCCGTGTATTACTGATATCTTATGATGTTTCTTTTTCTGTGTGACTTATTTCAGTTAGAATCATCATACCTGAATCCACTCATTGTGCTGCTAAGGGCCTGATGACATAGATTTCATTGCTGAGTGATATTGCTTTGTAAGTAAATACCACAACTTCTTTATCCATTTTTCACTTTCTGCGATGTTGAACTTGTACTGTAAACGAGGTTCTTGTAAACAGAGCCGTCCAAACTTTGGGGTGGCTGTGTCTTTTTGATTTTAATTTCCCTAAGCTATAGGACCATAAGTGGAAGTGCCCTAGGCTCTGTTGCTTTGTTTTTTAGATGTTTCAGGAAACACCATACACTTCTCCCGAGTGTCTGTTGGCAATTTACATCCCGCCCATCAGCATAACAAGGCTCCCAGTTCTCCATGGCCTGTCCTGCCTTTCTGGATTTTACACTTTTTTCAGATGGCCCTTTTGACCGGGGGGAAGTGAGACTTCATTGTAGTGCAGATTTCCTTTGCAAGCTTGCTTGGTTGGCCAAAAAGGGCGTATGCGTTTTTTCCTGAATATATTCAGGAAAAAACGCATACGCCCTTTTTGGCCAAGTGCATCATTGTGGACGTTCTGCCTCTTTTCCTATGCTTTCAATGCAATTCCAGTCTACCTCCTGAAATCGGTTTCCTGCAATTCTGCCCCGCTTTCAAGTCCTCTTGGCAGCCTTACTTCAGTCTATTTTTGGACGATAGCTGTCATTTATAACTCTGCAGGTTTGTGAATTACAGTGCCCCTGAGCTCCTTTCTTCAACTCGCTTTCTTGTGAGCTGGCCGCAACACCGCAGGATGGCTTCAGGCCCTAATCTGGTTCCGGCACGGCACGCTGAGCCTTTGGTTAATTCCTCTTCCTGGTGGGAAATGAGAGTTAAATTTGCCCGTCCAGACACCTCCAGCTAGTCTCTCATTGGTTCTCGCTATTCCTGTTCATCTTCCGCAGAAATTGCAAACTGGGCCAAACAGGAGGTTAAAGGGCTGACTCTCCAAGTGGGGAGAGTGTTAGTAAAGCGTCTGGAATGTTGCACCCGAGTACCAGGGGAGGAAAACTGAGACATATTTGAACACGTCTCCCGATCACATGGTTGATCATACTCTGGGTTCCACATGCATGTTTTAGCTGAAGGAAGAATACCTTAAACCTGGAGTTGAACCCGTGGAATGGGTACCATGCAATATGACTTCAAAGGGTCTTCATTTGCTCACCGAACCTCTCCAATCCTATCACTGCTGCGTTTATGCCCCTGTACACATGCTTGATTCTCTTTCGGAGACATAGCAATCCATAGGTTTTAAGATACTTACTAGTCAGGTACATTCTTAGGCGTTTAATATGCGGTGTTGAGTCCATTTCGTTGAGCAAGGAGTAGCTCTTGTCTATTCCATATTTGGCTTAAGGAACTTTATCTGTGCTCATTTCAATCTCTGGTTTTATGCAGCACCCCAACTCACCTTTCCCTTAAGCAAGCATAAGTTGGTTTTCTAAATTTGAGACCCTGTTCTGTTCTGTAATTCAGTTCCTGTGTAGCCAAGTTTACATTCCGTGTATTACTGATATCTTATGATGTTTCTTTTTCTGTGTGACTTATTTCAGTTAGAATCATCATACCTGAATCCACTCATTGTGCTGCTAAGGGCCTGATGACATAGATTTCATTGCTGAGTGATATTGCTTTGTAAGTAAATACCACAACTTCTTTATCCATTTTTCACTTTCTGCGATGTTGAACTTGTACTGTAAACGAGGTTCTTGTAAACAGAGCCGTTCCAAACTTTGGGGTGGCTGTGTCTTTTTGATTTTAATTTCCCTAAGCTATAGGACCATAAGTGGAAGTGCCCTAGGCTCTGTTGCTTTGTTTTTTAGATGTTTCAGGAAACACCATACACTTCTCCCGAGTGTCTGTTGGCAATTTACATCCCGCCCATCAGCATAACAAGGCTCCCAGTTCTCCATGGCCTGTCCTGCCTTTCTGGATTTTACACTTTTTTCAGATGGCCCTTTTGACCGGGGGAAGTGAGACTTCATTGTAGTGCAGATTTCCTTTGCAAGCTTGCTTGGTTGGCCAAAAAGGGCGTATGCGTTTTTTCCTGAATATATTCAGGAAAAAACGCATACGCCCTTTTTGGCCAAGTGCATCATTGTGGACGTTCTGCCTCTTTTCCTATGCTTTCAATGCAATTCCAGTCTACCTCCTGAAATCGGTTTCCTGCAATTCTGCCCCGCTTTCAAGTCCTCTTGGCAGCCTTACTTCAGTCTATTTTTGGACGATAGCTGTCATTTATAACTCTGCAGGTTTGTGAATTACAGTGCCCCTGAGCTCCTTTCTTCAACTCGCTTTCTTGTGAGCTGGCCGCAACACCGCAGGATGGCTTCAGGCCCTAATCTGGTTCCGGCACGGCACGCTGAGCCTTTGGTTATTTCCTCTTCCTGGTGGGAAATGAGAGTTAAATTTGCCCGTCCAGACACCTCCAGCTAGTCTCTCATTGGTTCTCGCTATTCCTGTTCATCTTCCGCAGAAATTGCAAACTGGGCCAAACAGGAGGTTAAAGGGCTGACTCTCCAAGTGGGGAGAGTGTTAGTAAAGCGTCTGGAATGTTGCACCCGAGTACCAGGGGAGGAAAACTGAGACATATTTGAACACGTCTCCCGATCACATGGTTGATCATACTCTGGGTTCCACATGCATGTTTTAGCTGAAGGAAGAATACCTTAAACCTGGAGTTGAAACCCGTGGAATGGGTACCATGCAATATGACTTCAAAGGGTCTTCATTTGCTCACCGAACCTCTCCAATCCTATCACTGCTGCGTTTATGCCCCTGTACACATGCTTGATTCTCTTTCGGAGACATAGCAATCCATAGGTTTTAAGATACTTACTAGTCAGGTACATTCTTAGGCGTTTAATATGCGGTGTTGAGTCCATTTCGTTGAGCAAGGAGTAGCTCTTGTCTATTCCATATTTGGCTTAAGGAACTTTATCTGTGCTCATTTCAATCTCTGGTTTTATGCAGCACCCCAACTCACCTTTCCCTTAAGCAAGCATAAGTTGGTTTTCTAAATTTGAGACCCTGTTCTGTTCTGTAATTCAGTTCCTGTGTAGCCAAGTTTACATTCCGTGTATTACTGATATCTTATGATGTTTCTTTTTCTGTGTGACTTATTTCAGTTAGAATCATCATACCTGAATCCACTCATTGTGCTGCTAAGGGCCTGATGACATAGATTTCATTGCTGAGTGATATTGCTTTGTAAGTAAATACCACAACTTCTTTATCCATTTTTCACTTTCTGCGATGTTGAACTTGTACTGTAAACGAGGTTCTTGTAAACAGAGCCGTTCCAAACTTTGGGGTGGCTGTGTCTTTTTGATTTTAATTTCCCTAAGCTATAGGACCATAAGTGGAAGTGCCCTAGGCTCTGTTGCTTTGTTTTTTAGATGTTTCAGGAAACACCATACACTTCTCCCGAGTGTCTGTTGGCAATTTACATCCCGCCCATCAGCATAACAAGGCTCCCAGTTCTCCATGGCCTGTCCTGCCTTTCTGGATTTTACACTTTTTTCAGATGGCCCTTTTGACCGGGGGGAAGTGAGACTTCATTGTAGTGCAGATTTCCTTTGCAAGCTTGCTTGGTTGGCCAAAAAGGGCGTATGCGTTTTTTCCTGAATATATTCAGGAAAAAACGCATACGCCCTTTTTGGCCAAGTGCATCATTGTGGACGTTCTGCCTCTTTTCCTATGCTTTCAATGCAATTCCAGTCTACCTCCTGAAATCGGTTTCCTGCAATTCTGCCCCGCTTTCAAGTCCTCTTGGCAGCCTTACTTCAGTCTATTTTTGGACGATAGCTGTCATTTATAACTCTGCAGGTTTGTGAATTACAGTGCCCCTGAGCTCCTTTCTTCAACTCGCTTTCTTGTGACCTGGCCGCAACACCGCAGGATGGCTTCAGGCCCTAATCTGGTTCCGGCACGGCACGCTGAGCCTTTGGTTAATTCCTCTTCCTGGTGGGAAATGAGAGTTAAATTTGCCCGTCCAGACACCTCCAGCTAGTCTCTCATTGGTTCTCGCTATTCCTGTTCATCTTCCGCAGAAATTGCAAACTGGGCCAAACAGGAGGTTAAAGGGCTGACTCTCCAAGTGGGGAGAGTGTTAGTAAAGCGTCTGGAATGTTGCACCCGAGTACCAGGGGAGGAAAACTGAGACATATTTGAACACGTCTCCCGTTCACATGGTTGATCATACTCTGGGTTCCACATGCATGTTTTAGCTGAAGGAAGAATACCTTAAACCTGGAGAGTTGAGACCCGTGGAATGGGTACCATGCAATATGACTTCAAACGGTCTTCATTTGCTCACTGAACCTCTCCAATCCTATCACTGCTGCGTTTATGCCCCTGTACACATGCTTGATTCTCTTTCGGAGACATAGCAATCCATAGGTTTTAAGATACTTACTAGTCAGGTACATTCTTAGGCGTTTAATATGCGGTGTTGAGTCCATTTCGTTGAGCAAGGAGTAGCTCTTGTCTATTCCATATTTGGCTTAAGGAACTTTATCTGTGCTCATTTCAATCTCTGGTTTTATGCAGCACCCCAACTCACCTTTCCCCTTAAGCAAGCATAAGTTGGTTTTCTAAATTTGAGACCCTGTTCTGTTCTGTAATTCAGTTCCTGTGTAGCCAAGTTTACATTCCGTGTATTACTGATATCTTATGATGTTTCTTTTTCTGTGTGACTTATTTCAGTTAGAATCATCATACCTGAATCCACTCATTGTGCTGCTAAGGGCCTGATGACATAGATTTCATTGCTGAGTGATATTGCTTTGTAAGTAAATACCACAACTTCTTTATCCATTTTTCACTTTCTGCGATGTTGAACTTGTACTGTAAACGAGGTTCTTGTAAACAGAGGCGTCCCAAACTTTGGGGTGGCTGTGTCTTTTTGATTTTAATTTCCCTAAGCTATAGGACCATAAGTGGAAGTGCCCTAGGCTCTGTTGCTTTGTTTTTTAGATGTTTCAGGAAACACCATACACTTCTCCCGAGTGTCTGTTGGCAATTTACATCCCGCCCATCAGCATAACAAGGCTCCCAGTTCTCCATGGCCTGTCCTGCCTTTCTGGATTTTACACTTTTTTCAGATGGCCCTTTTGACCGGGGGAAGTGAGACTTCATTGTAGTGCAGATTTCCTTTGCAAGCTTGCTTGGTTGGCCAAAAAGGGCGTATGCGTTTTTTCCTGAATATATTCAGGAAAAAACGCATACGCCCTTTTTGGCCAAGTGCATCATTGTGGACGTTCTGCCTCTTTTCCTATGCTTTCAATGCAATTCCAGTCTACCTCCTGAAATCGGTTTCCTGCAATTCTGCCCCGCTTTCAAGTCCTCTTGGCAGCCTTACTTCAGTCTATTTTTGGACGATAGCTGTCATTTATAACTCTGCAGGTTTGTGAATTACAGTGCCCCTGAGCTCCTTTCTTCAACTCGCTTTCTTGTGAGCTGGCCGCAACACCGCAGGATGGCTTCAGGCCCTAATCTGGTTCCGGCACGGCACGCTGAGCCTTTGGTTAATTCCTCTTCCTGGTGGGAAATGAGAGTTAAATTTGCCCGTCCAGACACCTCCAGCTAGTCTCTCATTGGTTCTCGCTATTCCTGTTCATCTTCCGCAGAAATTGCAAACTGGGCCAAACAGGAGGTTAAAGGCGCTGACTCTCCAAGTGGGGAGAGTGTTAGTAAAGCGTCTGGAATGTTGCACCCGAGTACCAGGGGAGGAAAACTGAGACATATTTGAACACGTCTCCCGTTCACACGGTTGATCATACTCTGGGTTCCACATGCATGTTTTAGCTGAAGGAAGAATACCTTAAACCTGGAGAGTTGAAACCCGTGGAATGGGTACCATGCAATATGACTTCAAAGGGTCTTCATTTGCTCACCGAACCTCTCCAATCCTATCACTGCTGCGTTTATGCCCCTGTACACATGCTTGATTCTCTTTCGGAGACATAGCAATCCATAGGTTTTAAGATACTTACTAGTCAGGTACATTCTTAGGCGTTTAATATGCGGTGTTGAGTCCATTTCGTTGAGCAAGGAGTAGCTCTTGTCTATTCCATATTTGGCTTAAGGAACTTTATCTGTGCTCATTTCAATCTCTGGTTTTATGCAGCACCCCAACTCACCTTTCCCCTTAAGCAAGCATAAGTTGGTTTTCTAAATTTGAGACCCTGTTCTGTTCTGTAATTCAGTTCCTGTGTAGCCAAGTTTACATTCTGTGTATTACTGATATCTTATGATGTTTCTTTTTCTGTGTGACTTATTTCAGTTAGAATCATCATACCTGAATCCACTCATTGTGCTGCTAAGGGCCTGATGACATAGATTTCATTGCTGAGTGATATTGCTTTGTAAGTAAATACCACAACTTCTTTATCCATTTTTCACTTTCTGCGATGTTGAACTTGTACTGTAAACGAGGTTCTTGTAAACAGAGGCGTCCCAAACTTTGGGGTGGCTGTGTCTTTTTGATTTTAATTTCCCTAAGCTATAGGACCATAAGTGGAAGTGCCCTAGGCTCTGTTGCTTTGTTTTTTAGATGTTTCAGGAAACACCATACACTTCTCCCGAGTGTCTGTTGGCAATTTACATCCCGCCCATCAGCATAACAAGGCTCCCAGTTCTCCATGGCCTGTCCTGCCTTTCTGGATTTTACACTTTTTTCAGATGGCCCTTTTGACCGGGGGAAGTGAGACTTCATTGTAGTGCAGATTTCCTTTGCAAGCTTGCTTGGTTGGCCAAAAAGGGCGTATGCGTTTTTTCCTGAATATATTCAGGAAAAAACGCATACGCCCTTTTTGGCCAAGTGCATCATTGTGGACGTTCTGCCTCTTTTCCTATGCTTTCAATGCAATTCCAGTCTACCTCCTGAAATCGGTTTCCTGCAATTCTGCCCCGCTTTCAAGTCCTCTTGGCAGCCTTACTTCAGTCTATTTTTGGACGATAGCTGTCATTTATAACTCTGCAGGTTTGTGAATTACAGTGCCCCTGAGCTCCTTTCTTCAACTCGCTTTCTTGTGAGCTGGCCGCAACACCGCAGGATGGCTTCAGGCCCTAATCTGGTTCCGGCACGGCACGCTGAGCCTTTGGTTATTTCCTCTTCCTGGTGGGAAATGAGAGTTAAATTTGCCCGTCCAGACACCTCCAGCTAGTCTCTCATTGGTTCTCGCTATTCCTGTTCATCTTCCGCAGAAATTGCAAACTGGGCCAAACAGGAGGTTAAAGGGCTGACTCTCCAAGTGGGGAGAGTGTTAGTAAAGCGTCTGGAATGTTGCACCCGAGTACCAGGGGAGGAAAACTGAGACATATTTGAACACGTCTCCCGATCACATGGTTGATCATACTCTGGGTTCCACATGCATGTTTTAGCTGAAGGAAGAATACCTTAAACCTGGGTAGTTGAGACCCGGAATGGGTACCATGCAATATGACTTCAAAGGGTCTTCATTTGCTCACCGAACCTCTCCAATCCTATCACTGCTGCGTTTATGCCCCTGTACACATGCTTGATTCTCTTTGGGAGACATAGCAATCCTAGGTTTTACGATACTTACTAGTCAGGTACATCTTAGGGGTTTAATATGCGGTGTGGAGGTTTTTTTGGCTGGGGGAAGGGGTATCTATTCTATATTCCTATTTGGGGAAAGTGGACCTGTGCATCTTTCAATCTCTGGTTCTGGCAACCGTTTTTTGGGGCAATTTGGGACCCCCTTAGGCAAGATAAGTGGTTTTCTAAAAACCTGGTTTGTGTGGGTGTGGTCTGACCTGTTAGCTGTTTCTTACTTTTTTTTGTGTGTTATTTTAGTTATATCTTTCATATTTGATTTACTGTGTGCTTTTTCTGTTAGACATACATGAATCCATCTGATGCTGACGGGGTGGGATGACATAGATTTCATTGCTGAGTGATGCTTTTTGTGTAAATACCACAATCTTTATCCATTTGTAAACTTGGGGCTGTTGAACTTTGGGGTGTAATTGGGTTTTTGTAAAAAGGGGGTCCTAAGCTTGGGGGGGGGTGGTGGTAACTTTGGGTTTCTTTCCCTTTTTTGGATTTTAATATAAGGTGGCCTAGGTGTTGGGGCTTTGTTTTTTCTAGGTTTTGTTTTTTTTTGCTTTTCATTTTTCCCATGGCTCTGGTTGGCAATTTTTGGCCTCCCATTAGATCCCGGGAACAAGGCTGGGGCTGTTCTCCATGGCCTGTCCTGCCCTTCTGGATTTTAGGTTTTTTGGGGGGGGGTCTGGGGCTTTGGGGGATGGGGGTTTCCTTGGGGGGGATTTTTTGGTGGGGGCTTGCTTGGTGGGCCAAAAAGGGGGCTGGGCGTTTTTCTGAAAATATTCAGGAAAAAATTGCATACGCCAATTTGGGCTTTTGGGGCATTGTGGGCGTTTTGCCGCCCTTTCAATTCAATTTCAGTCAATTTGCCGTCCTTAAATCGGATTTCTGGACCTTGCTCTTCATTTTTACTGCCATTGGCCTTTTTCCCTCAGCTTCTTTGTTCAATGGCGGTAGCTGAGCTGGCTTCTGGGGGGTTGGGGTGGGCCTACAGCTTCTGAGCTCCCTTTTCAACTCGCTTCTTGTGACCTGGGGGCAACACCGCAGGGGTGGCTTCAGGCCTACTGGGGGTGGCCTGGCACGGGTTCTCGCTATTGGGGTGTTTCCTCCCCTGGTGGGAAAAAAGGGTTAAATTTGCCCGTTCCAGACACCTCCAGCTAGGGGGTTTGTTTGGTATCTCTGGAGGTGTCTGGCTGGGGTCCAGGGGGGGGGCAAAAGGGAGGGTTAAAGGGAGGACTTCCGTGGACAGGGTGGGTAAAGGGTGGGGTGTGGAGGGGGTGAGGCTGGTTTGGAGGGGGACTGAAACATACCATGGGAGGATCAACTTGGAGATATTGCAAGGGGTCCTCATGTGCTCTACTGAAGACCATACTCTGACCTGGGCTGGGTTGGGTGGTGGGGGTGTGTAATAAACCTTGGAGGTTCAAGGGGTCCTTTGGCTCCTACAATTCTATATACTTACTGGTGCGTTTTGGCCTGTACACACTTGATTCTCTTCCTGGAACTAGCAATCCATAGGTTTTATTACTTGCTGTCAGGTATTTCTTAGGCGTTTAATATGGGTGGTTGAGTCCATTTTGGTTAAAGGAGAGATTCTAGTTGTTTATTATTTTTTGGGTTGAGGACTTTATCTGTGCTCAGTTTCTCTCTGTCTATTTTTTTGCAAGGAAAACCCTCTTTTTCCTAAGCATAAGTTGGTGGTGGATTTTTTTTTTTTTCTGTCTGTTCTGTATTGTTATTAGGGTGTAGTTCTAGATTTGAGATTTTGTTTTTTGTTGATTTCTGTGTAGTTTTCTTTTCTGTGTGACTTATTCAGTGTGAGCCTCTCATGTGGCTTGACTCATTGTGCTGATTGGCCTGATGACATGATTTTCATTGCTGGGCTGATTGATGCTTTGTAAGTTAACCACAGCTTTATTATTCTTTTTTTCACTTTCTGTGATGTGTACTTGTTGTTGTGTAAACGGGGTTCTTGTAAACAGAGCATCCCCAACTTTGGGGTGGTGTGTTTTTTGATTTTAATTTAAGCTATAGGATAAGTGGGGTGCCCTAGGTGCTGGTTGGTTTTTTTTTTTTGTTTGTTCAGGGCACTACATTCACTGAGTCCTTGGTGTCTGTTGGCAATTGGTCCCGTTAGGTTGCTCCCCTCCAGGCTCATCCCCTGGCTGGGTCCTCATTTTCTTTGGTTGTCCCTTTTTGGGGATGGCCCTTTTTTTTAGATGGGATTTTGATTGGGGGGGGGGAGGACTTGGTTGGGGGGCATTTTGCTTTGCAGTGGCTTGGTTGGCAAAAAGGCATATGCGTTTTTCCTGAATATATTCGGAAAAAACGCCTCTTCCTTTTTGGCCAAGTGATCTTGTGGGGAACCTGCCCTCTTTTTGGCCTTCAATGCAATTCCAGTCTACCTCCTGAAAGGTTTCTGCAATTCTGCGCTTTCAAGTCTCATTTTGCTCCTGGGTCTATTTTTGGGATGGCTGTCTGGCATCTTGCAGCTGCAGTTTGTGATTACAGTGCCCCCTCCTTCCTGTCTTCTTCGCTTTCTTGAGCTGGGCGCACACACCGCAGGTGGCTTCAGGCCCTAAATGGTTCCGGCACCGGCCTGAGACCTTTGTTAATTCCTCTTGGTGGGAATGGGAGTTAATTGGCCGTCCCCGTCCCACACCCCTAGTCTAGGTTCTGGTGAACCTGTTCCTGTTCGGTCTTGGCCAAAATGGTGCACTGGGGGGTTAAAGGGTGACTCTCCAAGTGGGGAGAGTGGGTAAAGCGTCTGGAATGTTGCACCGAGTACCAGGGGGGGAAAACTGAGACATATTTGAACACGTCTCCCGATCATGGTTGATCATCTAGGGTCCACATGCATGTTTTAGCTGAGGAAGAATACCTTAAACCTGGGTAGTTGAAACCCGTGGAATGGGTACCATGCAATATGACTTCAAAGGGTCTTCATTTGCTCACCGAACCTCTCCAATCCTATCACTGCTGCGTTTATGCCCCTGTACACATGCTTGATTCTCTTTCGGAGACATAGCAATCCATAGGTTTTAAGATACTTACTAGTCAGGTACATTCTTAGGCGTTTAATATGCGGTGTTGAGTCCATTTCGTTGAGCAAGGAGTAGCTCTTGTCTATTCCATATTTGGCTTAAGGAACTTTATCTGTGCTCATTTCAATCTCTGGTTTTATGCAGCACCCCAACTCACCTTTCCCCTTAAGCAAGCATAAGTTGGTTTTCTAAATTTGAGACCCTGTTCTGTTCTGTAATTCAGTTCCTGTGTAGCCAAGTTTACATTCCGTGTATTACTGATATCTTATGATGTTTCTTTTTCTGTGTGACTTATTTCAGTTAGAATCATCATACCTGAATCCACTCATTGTGCTGCTAAGGGCCTGATGACATAGATTTCATTGCTGAGTGATATTGCTTTGTAAGTAAATACCACAACTTCTTTATCCATTTTTCACTTTCTGCGATGTTGAACTTGTACTGTAAACGAGGTTCTTGTAACAGAGGCGTCCCAAACTTTGGGGTGGCTGTGTCTTTTTGATTTTAATTTCCCTAAGCTATAGGACCATAAGTGGAAGTGCCCTAGGCTCTGTTGCTTTGTTTTTTAGATGTTTCAGGAAACACCATACACTTCTCCCGAGTGTCTGTTGGCAATTTACATCCCCCATCAGCATAACAAGGCTCCAGTCTCCATGCCTTCTGCCTTTGGATTTTAACTTTTTTTCTGATTACACTTTTTCAGATGGCCCTTTTGACCGGGGGAAGTGAGACTTCATTGTAGTGCAGATTTCCTTTGCAAGCTTGCTTGGTTGGCCAAAAAGGGCGTATGCGTTTTTTCCTGAATATATTCAGGAAAAAACGCATACGCCCTTTTTGGCCAAGTGCATCATTGTGGACGTTCTGCCTCTTTTCCTATGCTTTCAATGCAATTCCAGTCTACCTCCTGAAATCGGTTTCCTGCAATTCTGCCCCGCTTTCAAGTCCTCTTGGCAGCCTTACTTCAGTCTATTTTTGGACGATAGCTGTCATTTATAACTCTGCAGGTTTGTGAATTACAGTGCCCCTGAGCTCCTTTCTTCAACTCGCTTTCTTGTGACCTGGCCGCAACACCGCAGGATGGCTTCAGGCCCTAATCTGGTTCCGGCACGGCACGCTGAGCCTTTGGTTATTTCCTCTTCCTGGTGGGAAATGAGAGTTAAATTTGCCCGTCCAGACACCTCCAGCTAGTCTCTCATTGGTTCTCGCTATTCCTGTTCATCTTCCGCAGAAATTGCAAACTGGGCCAAACAGGAGGTTAAAGGCGCTGACTCTCCAAGTGGGGAGAGTGTTAGTAAAGCGTCTGGAATGTTGCACCCGAGTACCAGGGGAGGAAAACTGAGACATATTTGAACACGTCTCCCGATCACATGGTTGATCATACTCTGGGTTCCACATGCATGTTTTAGCTGAAGGAAGAATACCTTAAACCTGGAGAGTTGAAACCCGTGGAATGGGTACCATGCAATATGACTTCAAAGGGTCTTCATTTGCTCACCGAACCTCTCCAATCCTATCACTGCTGCGTTTATGCCCCTGTACACATGCTTGATTCTCTTTCGGAGACATAGCAATCCATAGGTTTTAAGATACTTACTAGTCAGGTACATTCTTAGGCGTTTAATATGCGGTGTTGAGTCCATTTCGTTGAGCAAGGAGTAGCTCTTGTCTATTCCATATTTGGCTTAAGGAACTTTATCTGTGCTCATTTCAATCTCTGGTTTTATGCAGCACCCCAACTCACCTTTCCCTTAAGCAAGCATAAGTTGGTTTTCTAAATTTGAGACCCTGTTCTGTTCTGTAATTCAGTTCCTGTGTAGCCAAGTTTACATTCCGTGTATTACTGATATCTTATGATGTTTCTTTTTCTGTGTGACTTATTTCAGTTAGAATCATCATACCTGAATCCACTCATTGTGCTGCTAAGGGCCTGATGACATAGATTTCATTGCTGAGTGATATTGCTTTGTAAGTAAATACCACAACTTCTTTATCCATTTTTCACTTTCTGCGATGTTGAACTTGTACTGTAAACGAGGTTCTTGTAAACAGAGGCGTTCCAAACTTTGGGGTGGCTGTGTCTTTTTGATTTTAATTTCCCTAAGCTATAGGACCATAAGTGGAAGTGCCCTAGGCTCTGTTGCTTTGTTTTTTAGATGTTTCAGGAAACACCATACACTTCTCCCGAGTGTCTGTTGGCAATTTACATCCCGCCCATCAGCATAACAATGCTCCCAGTTCTCCATGGCCTGTCCTGCCTTTCTGGATTTTACACTTTTTTCAGATGGCCCTTTTGACCGGGGGGAAGTGAGACTTCATTGTAGTGCAGATTTCCTTTGCAAGCTTGCTTGGTTGGCCAAAAAGGGCGTATGCGTTTTTTCCTGAATATATTCAGGAAAAAACGCATACGCCCTTTTTGGCCAAGTGCATCATTGTGGACGTTCTGCCTCTTTTCCTATGCTTTCAATGCAATTCCAGTCTACCTCCTGAAATCGGTTTCCTGCAATTCTGCCCCGCTTTCAAGTCCTCTTGGCAGCCTTACTTCAGTCTATTTTTGGACGATAGCTGTCATTTATAACTCTGCAGGTTTGTGAATTACAGTGCCCCTGAGCTCCTTTCTTCAACTCGCTTTCTTGTGAGCTGGCCGCAACACCGCAGGATGGCTTCAGGCCCTAATCTGGTTCCGGCACGGCACGCTGAGCCTTTGGTTATTTCCTCTTCCTGGTGGGAAATGAGAGTTAAATTTGCCCGTCCAGACACCTCCAGCTAGCCTCTCATTGGTTCTCGCTATTCCTGTTCATCTTCCGCAGAAATTGCAAACTGGGCCAAACAGGAGGTTAAAGGCGCTGACTCTCCAAGTGGGGAGAGTGTTAGTAAAGCGTCTGGAATGTTGCACCCGAGTACCAGGGGAGGAAAACTGAGACATATTTGAACACGTCTCCCGTTCACATGTGTTGATCATACTCTGGGTTCCACATGCATGTTTTAGCTGAAGGAAGAATACCTTAAACCTGGAGAGTTGAGACCCGTGGAATGGGTACCATGCAATATGACTTCAAAGGGTCTTCATTTGCTCACCGAACCTCTCCAATCCTATCACTGCTGCGTTTATGCCCCTGTACACATGCTTGATTCTCTTTCGGAGACATAGCAATCCATAGGTTTTAAGATACTTACTAGTCAGGTACATTCTTAGGCGTTTAATATGCGGTGTTGAGTCCATTTCGTTGAGCAAGGAGTAGCTCTTGTCTATTCCATATTTGGCTTAAGGAACTTTATCTGTGCTCATTTC
The DNA here is from genome assembly GCF_011762595.2 of Tursiops truncatus. Classification (NCBI taxonomy): domain Eukaryota; kingdom Metazoa; phylum Chordata; class Mammalia; order Artiodactyla; family Delphinidae; genus Tursiops; species Tursiops truncatus. The sequence goes on from NW_022983331.1 coordinate 19,772, forward strand.
AATCTCTGGTTTTATGCAGCACCCCAACTCACCTTTCCCTTAAGCAAGCATAAGTTGGTTTTCTAAATTTGAGACCCTGTTCTGTTCTGTAATTCAGTTCCTGTGTAGCCAAGTTTACATTCCGTGTATTACTGATATCTTATGATGTTTCTTTTTCTGTGTGACTTATTTCAGTTAGAATCATCATACCTGAATCCACTCATTGTGCTGCTAAGGGCCTGATGACATAGATTTCATTGCTGAGTGATATTGCTTTGTAAGTAAATACCACAACTTCTTTATCCATTTTTCACTTTCTGCGATGTTGAACTTGTACTGTAAACGAGGTTCTTGTAAACAGAGGCGTCCAAACTTTGGGGTGGCTGTGTCTTTTTGATTTTAATTTCCCTAAGCTATAGGACCATAAGTGGAAGTGCCCTAGGCTCTGTTGCTTTGTTTTTTAGATGTTTCAGGAAACACCATACACTTCTCCCGAGTGTCTGTTGGCAATTTACATCCCGCCCATCAGCATAACAAGGCTCCCAGTTCTCCATGGCCTGTCCTGCCTTTCTGGATTTTACACTTTTTTCAGATGGCCCTTTTGACCGGGGGGAAGTGAGACTTCATTGTAGTGCAGATTTCCTTTGCAAGCTTGCTTGGTTGGCCAAAAAGGGCGTATGCGTTTTTTCCTGAATATATTCAGGAAAAAACGCATACGCCCTTTTTGGCCAAGTGCATCATTGTGGACGTTCTGCCTCTTTTCCTATGCTTTCAATGCAATTCCAGTCTACCTCCTGAAATCGGTTTCCTGCAATTCTGCCCCGCTTTCAAGTCCTCTTGGCAGCCTTACTTCAGTCTATTTTTGGACGATAGCTGTCATTTATAACTCTGCAGGTTTGTGAATTACAGTGCCCCTGAGCTCCTTTCTTCAACTCGCTTTCTTGTGACCTGGCCGCAACACCGCAGGATGGCTTCAGGCCCTAATCTGGTTCCGGCACGGCACGCTGAGCCTTTGGTTATTTCCTCTTCCTGGTGGGAAATGAGAGTTAAATTTGCCCGTCCAGACACCTCCAGCTAGTCTCTCATTGGTTCTCGCTATTCCTGTTCATCTTCCGCAGAAATTGCAAACTGGGCCAAACAGGAGGTTAAAGGGACTGACTCTCCAAGTGGGGAGAGTGTTAGTAAAGCGTCTGGAATGTTGCACCCGAGTACCAGGGGAGGAAAACTGAGACATATTTGAACACGTCTCCCGATCACATGGTTGATCATACTCTGGGTTCCACATGCATGTTTTAGCTGAAGGAAGAATACCTTAAACCTGGAGTAGTTGAAACCCGTGGAATGGGTACCATGCAATATGACTTCAAAGGGTCTTCATTTGCTCACCGAACCTCTCCAATCCTATCACTGCTGCGTTTATGCCCCTGTACACATGCTTGATTCTCTTTCGGAGACATAGCAATCCATAGGTTTTAAGATACTTACTAGTCAGGTACATTCTTAGGCGTTTAATATGCGGTGTTGAGTCCATTTCGTTGAGCAAGGAGTAGCTCTTGTCTATTCCATATTTGGCTTAAGGAACTTTATCTGTGCTCATTTCAATCTCTGGTTTTATGCAGCACCCCAACTCACCTTTCCCCTTAAGCAAGCATAAGTTGGTTTTCTAAATTTGAGACCCTGTTCTGTTCTGTAATTCAGTTCCTGTGTAGCCAAGTTTACATTCCGTGTATTACTGATATCTTATGATGTTTCTTTTTCTGTGTGACTTATTTCAGTTAGAATCATCATACCTGAATCCACTCATTGTGCTGCTAAGGGCCTGATGACATAGATTTCATTGCTGAGTGATATTGCTTTGTAAGTAAATACCACAACTTCTTTATCCATTTTTCACTTTCTGCGATGTTGAACTTGTACTGTAAACGAGGTTCTTGTAAACAGAGCCGTTCCAAACTTTGGGGTGGCTGTGTCTTTTTGATTTTAATTTCCCTAAGCTATAGGACCATAAGTGGAAGTGCCCTAGGCTCTGTTGCTTTGTTTTTTAGATGTTTCAGGAAACACCATACACTTCTCCCGAGTGTCTGTTGGCAATTTACATCCCGCCCATCAGCATAACAAGGCTCCCAGTTCTCCATGGCCTGTCCTGCCTTTCTGGATTTTACACTTTTTTCAGATGGCCCTTTTGACCGGGGGGAAGTGAGACTTCATTGTAGTGCAGATTTCCTTTGCAAGCTTGCTTGGTTGGCCAAAAAGGGCGTATGCGTTTTTTCCTGAATATATTCAGGAAAAAACGCATACGCCCTTTTTGGCCAAGTGCATCATTGTGGACGTTCTGCCTCTTTTCCTATGCTTTCAATGCAATTCCAGTCTACCTCCTGAAATCGGTTTCCTGCAATTCTGCCCCGCTTTCAAGTCCTCTTGGCAGCCTTACTTCAGTCTATTTTTGGACGATAGCTGTCATTTATAACTCTGCAGGTTTGTGAATTACAGTGCCCCTGAGCTCCTTTCTTCAACTCGCTTTCTTGTGACCTGGCCGCAACACCGCAGGATGGCTTCAGGCCCTAATCTGGTTCCGGCACGGCACGCTGAGCCTTTGGTTAATTCCTCTTCCTGGTGGGAAATGAGAGTTAAATTTGCCCGTCCAGACACCTCCAGCTAGTCTCTCATTGGTTCTCGCTATTCCTGTTCATCTTCCGCAGAAATTGCAAACTGGGCCAAACAGGAGGTTAAAGGGCTGACTCTCCAAGTGGGGAGAGTGTTAGTAAAGCGTCTGGAATGTTGCACCCGAGTACCAGGGGAGGAAAACTGAGACATATTTGAACACGTCTCCCGATCACATGGTTGATCATACTCTGGGTTCCACATGCATGTTTTAGCTGAAGGAAGAATACCTTAAACCTGGGTAGTTGAAACCCGTGGAATGGGTACCATGCAATATGACTTCAAAGGGTCTTCATTTGCTCACCGAACCTCTCCAATCCTATCACTGCTGCGTTTATGCCCCTGTACACATGCTTGATTCTCTTTCGGAGACATAGCAATCCATAGGTTTTAAGATACTTACTAGTCAGGTACATTCTTAGGCGTTTAATATGCGGTGTTGAGTCCATTTCGTTGAGCAAGGAGTAGCTCTTGTCTATTCCATATTTGGCTTAAGGAACTTTATCTGTGCTCATTTCAATCTCTGGTTTTATGCAGCACCCCAACTCACCTTTCCCCTTAAGCAAGCATAAGTTGGTTTTCTAAATTTGAGACCCTGTTCTGTTCTGTAATTCAGTTCCTGTGTAGCCAAGTTTACATTCCGTGTATTACTGATATCTTATGATGTTTCTTTTTCTGTGTGACTTATTTCAGTTAGAATCATCATACCTGAATCCACTCATTGTGCTGCTAAGGGCCTGATGACATAGATTTCATTGCTGAGTGATATTGCTTTGTAAGTAAATACCACAACTTCTTTATCCATTTTTCACTTTCTGCGATGTTGAACTTGTACTGTAAACGAGGTTCTTGTAAACAGAGCCGTTCCAAACTTTGGGGTGGCTGTGTCTTTTTGATTTTAATTTCCCTAAGCTATAGGACCATAAGTGGAAGTGCCCTAGGCTCTGTTGCTTTGTTTTTTAGATGTTTCAGGAAACACCATACACTTCTCCCGAGTGTTGTTGGCAATTTACATCCCGCCCATCAGCATAACAAGGCTCCCAGTTCTCCATGGCCTGTCCTGCCTTTCTGGATTTTACACTTTTTTCAGATGGCCCTTTTGACCGGGGGGAAGTGAGACTTCATTGTAGTGCAGATTTCCTTTGCAAGCTTGCTTGGTTGGCCAAAAAGGGCGTATGCGTTTTTTCCTGAATATATTCAGGAAAAAACGCATACGCCCTTTTTGGCCAAGTGCATCATTGTGGACGTTCTGCCTCTTTTCCTATGCTTTCAATGCAATTCCAGTCTACCTCCTGAAATCGGTTTCCTGCAATTCTGCCCCGCTTTCAAGTCCTCTTGGCAGCCTTACTTCAGTCTATTTTTGGACGATAGCTGTCATTTATAACTCTGCAGGTTTGTGAATTACAGTGCCCCTGAGCTCCTTTCTTCAACTCGCTTTCTTGTGAGCTGGCCGCAACACCGCAGGATGGCTTCAGGCCCTAATCTGGTTCCGGCACGGCACGCTGAGCCTTTGGTTAATTCCTCTTCCTGGTGGGAAATGAGAGTTAAATTTGCCCGTCCAGACACCTCCAGCTAGTCTCTCATTGGTTCTCGCTATTCCTGTTCATCTTCCGCAGAAATTGCAAACTGGGCCAAACAGGAGGTTAAAGGGACTGACTCTCCAAGTGGGGAGAGTGTTAGTAAAGCGTCTGGAATGTTGCACCCGAGTACCAGGGGAGGAAAACTGAGACATATTTGAACACGTCTCCCGATCACATGGTTGATCATACTCTGGGTTCCACATGCATGTTTTAGCTGAAGGAAGAATACCTTAAACCTGGGAGTTGAAACCCGTGGAATGGGTACCATGCAATATGACTTCAAAGGGTCTTCATTTGCTCACCGAACCTCTCCAATCCTATCACTGCTGCGTTTATGCCCCTGTACACATGCTTGATTCTCTTTCGGAGACATAGCAATCCATAGGTTTTAAGATACTTACTAGTCAGGTACATTCTTAGGCGTTTAATATGCGGTGTTGAGTCCATTTCGTTGAGCAAGGAGTAGCTCTTGTCTATTCCATATTTGGCTTAAGGAACTTTATCTGTGCTCATTTCAATCTCTGGTTTTATGCAGCACCCCAACTCACCTTTCCCCTTAAGCAAGCATAAGTTGGTTTTCTAAATTTGAGACCCTGTTCTGTTCTGTAATTCAGTTCCTGTGTAGCCAAGTTTACATTCCGTGTATTACTGATATCTTATGATGTTTCTTTTTCTGTGTGACTTATTTCAGTTAGAATCATCATACCTGAATCCACTCATTGTGCTGCTAAGGGCCTGATGACATAGATTTCATTGCTGAGTGATATTGCTTTGTAAGTAAATACCACAACTTCTTTATCCATTTTTCACTTTCTGCGATGTTGAACTTGTACTGTAAACGAGGTTCTTGTAAACAGAGCGTCCCAAACTTTGGGGTGGCTGTGTCTTTTTGATTTTAATTTCCCTAAGCTATAGGACCATAAGTGGAAGTGCCCTAGGCTCTGTTGCTTTGTTTTTTAGATGTTTCAGGAAACACCATACACTTCTCCCGAGTGTCTGTTGGCAATTTACATCCCGCCCATCAGCATAACAAGGCTCCCAGTTCTCCATGGCCTGTCCTGCCTTTCTGGATTTTACACTTTTTTCAGATGGCCCTTTTGACCGGGGGAAGTGAGACTTCATTGTAGTGCAGATTTCCTTTGCAAGCTTGCTTGGTTGGCCAAAAAGGGCGTATGCGTTTTTTCCTGAATATATTCAGGAAAAAACGCATACGCCCTTTTTGGCCAAGTGCATCATTGTGGACGTTCTGCCTCTTTTCCTATGCTTTCAATGCAATTCCAGTCTACCTCCTGAAATCGGTTTCCTGCAATTCTGCCCCGCTTTCAAGTCCTCTTGGCAGCCTTACTTCAGTCTATTTTTGGACGATAGCTGTCATTTATAACTCTGCAGGTTTGTGAATTACAGTGCCCCTGAGCTCCTTTCTTCAACTCGCTTTCTTGTGACCTGGCCGCAACACCGCAGGATGGCTTCAGGCCCTAATCTGGTTCCGGTACGGCACGCTGAGCCTTTGGTTATTCCTCTTCCTGGTGGGAAATGAGAGTTAAATTTGCCCGTCCAGACACCTCCAGCTAGCCTCTCATTGGTTCTCGCTATTCCTGTTCATCTTCCGCAGAAATTGCAAACTGGGCCAAACAGGAGGTTAAATGACTGACTCTCCAAGTGGGGAGAGTGTTAGTAAAGCGTCTGGAATGTTGCACCCGAGTACCAGGGGAGGAAAACTGAGACATATTTGAACACGTCTCCCGATCACATGGTTGATCATACTCTGGGTTCCACATGCATGTTTTAGCTGAAGGAAGAATACCTTAAACCTGGGTAGTTGAAACCCGTGGAATGGGTACCATGCAATATGACTTCAAAGGGTCTTCATTTGCTCACCGAACCTCTCCAATCCTATCACTGCTGCGTTTATGCCCCTGTACACATGCTTGATTCTCTTTCGGAGACATAGCAATCCATAGGTTTTAAGATACTTACTAGTCAGGTACATTCTTAGGCGTTTAATATGGGGTGTTGAGTCCATTTCGTTGAGCAAGGAGTAGCTCTTGTCTATTCCATATTTGGCTTAAGGAACTTTATCTGTGCTCATTTCAATCTCTGGTTTTATGCAGCACCCCAACTCACCTTCCCCTTAAGCAAGCATAAGTTGGTTTTCTAAATTTGAGACCCTGTTCTGTTCTGTAATTCAGTTCCTGTGTAGCCAAGTTTACATTCCATGTATTACTGATATCTTATGATGTTTCTTTTTCTGTGTGACTTATTTCAGTTACAATCAGCATACCTGAATCCACTCATTGTGCTGCTAAGGGCCTGATGACATAGATTTCATTGCTGAGTGATATTGCTTTGTAAGTAAATACCACAACTTCTTTATCCATTTTTCACTTTCTGCAATGTTGAACTTATACTGTAAACGAGGTTCTTGTAAACAGAGGCGTCCCAAACTTTGGGGTGGCTGTGTCTTTTTGATTTTAATTTCCCTAAGCTATAGGACCATAAGTGGAAGTGCCCTAGGCTCTGTTGCTTTGTTTTTTAGATGTTTCAGGAAACACCATACACGTCTCCCGAGTGTCTGTGGCAACTTACATCCCGCCCATCAGCATAACAAGGCTCCCAGTTCTCCATGGCCTGTCCTGCCTTTCTGGATTTTACACTTTTTTCAGATGGCCCTTTTGACCGGGGGGAAGTGAGACTTCATTGTAGTGCAGATTTCCTTTGCAAGCTTGCTTGGTTGGCCAAAAAGGGCGTATGCGTTTTTTCCTGAATATATTCAGGAAAAAACGCATACGCCCTTTTGGCCAAGTGCATCATTGTGGACGTTCTGCCTCTTTTCCTATGCTTTCAATGCAATTCCAGTCTACCTCCTGAAATCGGTTTCCTGCAATTCTGCCCCGCTTTCAAGTCCTCTTGGCAGCCTTACTTCAGTCTATTTTTGGACGATAGCTGTCATTTATAACTCTGCAGGTTTGTGAATTACAGTGCCCCTGAGCTCCTTTCTTCAACTCGCTTTCTTGTGACCTGGCCGCAACACCGCAGGATGGCTTCAGGCCCTAATCTGGTTCCGGCACGGCACGCTGAGCCTTTGGTTATTTCCTCTTCCTGGGGGGAAATGAGAGTTAAATTTGCCCGTCCAGACACCTCCAGCTAGTCTCTCATTGGTTCTCGCTATTCCTGTTCATCTTCCGCAGAAATTGCAAACTGGGCCAAACAGGAGGTTAAAGGCGCTGACTCTCCAAGTGGGAGAGTGTTAGTAAAGCGTCTGGAATGTTGCACCCGAGTACCAGGGAGGAAAACTGAGACATATTTGAACACGTCTCCCGATCACATGGTTGATCATACTCTGGTTCCACATGCATGTTTTAGCTGAAGGAAGAATACCTTAAACCTGGGAGTTGAACCTGTGGATGGGTACCATGCAATATGACTTCAAAGGGTCTTCATTTGCTCACCGAACCTCTCCAATCCTATCACTGCTGCGTTTATGCCCCTGTACACATGCTTGATTCTCTTTCGGAGACATAGCAATCCATAGGTTTTAAGATACTTACTAGTCAGGTACATTCTTAGGCGTTTAATATGCGGTGTTGAGTCCATTTCGTTGAGCAAGGAGTAGCTCTTGTCTATTCCATATTTGGCTTAAGGAACTTTATCTGTGCTCATTTCAATCTCTGGTTTTATGCAGCACCCCAACTCACCTTTCCCTTAAGCAAGCATAAGTTGGTTTTCTAAATTTGAGACCCTGTTCTGTTCTGTAATTCAGTTCCTGTGTAGCCAAGTTTACATTCCGTGTATTACTGATATCTTATGATGTTTCTTTTTCTGTGTGACTTATTTCAGTTAGAATCATCATACCTGAATCCACTCATTGTGCTGCTAAGGGCCTGATGACACAGATTTCATTGCTGAGTGATATTGCTTTGTAAGTAATACCACAACTTCTTTATCCATTTTTCACTTTCTGCGATGTTGAACTTGTACTGTAAACGAGGTTCTTGTAAACAGAGCGTCCCAAACTTTGGGGTGGCTGTGTCTTTTTGATTTTAATTTCCCTAAGCTATAGGACCATAAGTGGAAGTGCCCTAGGCTCTGTTGCTTTGTTTTTTAGATGTTTCAGGAAACACCATACACTTCTCCCGAGTGTTGTTGGCAGTTTACATCCCGCCCATCAGCATAACAAGGCTCCCAGTTCTCCATGGCCTGTCCTGCCTTTCTGGATTTTACACTTTTTTCAGATGGCCCTTTTGACCGGGGGGAAGTGAGACTTCATTGTAGTGCAGATTTCCTTTGCAAGCTTGCTTGGTTGGCCAAAAAGGGCGTATGCGTTTTTTCCTGAATATATTCAGGAAAAAACGCATACGCCCTTTTGGCCAAGTGCATCATTGTGGACGTTCTGCCTCTTTTCCTATGCTTTCAATGCAATTCCAGTCTACCTCCTGAAATCGGTTTCCTGCAATTCTGCCCCGCTTTCAAGTCCTCTTGGCAGCCTTACTTCAGTCTATTTTTGGACGATAGCTGTCATTTATAACTCTGCAGGTTGTGAATTACAGTGCCCCTGAGCTCCTTTCTTCACTCGCTTTCTTGTGAGCTGGCCGCAACACCGCAGGATGGCTTCAGGCCCTAATCTGGTTCCGGCACGGCACGCTGAGCCTTTGGTTATTTCCTCTTCCTGGTGGGAAATGAGAGTTAAATTTGCCCGTCCAGACACCTCCAGCTAGTCTCTCATTGGTTCTCGCTATTCCTGTTCATCTTCCGCAGAAATTGCAAACTGGGCCAAACAGGAGGTTAAAGGCGCTGACTCTCCAAGTGGGAGAGTGTTAGTAAAGCGTCTGGAATGTTGCACCCGAGTACCAGGGAGGAAAACTGAGACATATTTGAACACGTCTCCGATCACATGGTTGATCATACTCTGGGTTCCACATGCATGTTTTAGCTGAAGGAAGAATACCTTAAACCTGGGAGTTGAAACCCGTGGAATGGGTACCATGCAATATGACTTCAAAGGGTCTTCATTTGCTCACCGAACCTCTCCAATCCTATCACTGCTGCGTTTATGCCCCTGTACACATGCTTGATTCTCTTTCGGAGACATAGCAATCCATAGGTTTTAAGATACTTACTAGTCAGGTACATTCTTAGGCGTTTAATATGCGGTGTTGAGTCCATTTCGTTGAGCAAGGAGTAGCTCTTGTCTATTCCATATTTGGCTTAAGGAACTTTATCTGTGCTCATTTCAATCTCTGGTTTTATGCAGCACCCCAACTCACCTTTACCCTTAAGCAAGCATAAGTTGTTTTTTCTAAATTTGAGACCCTGTTCTGTTCTGTAATTCAGTTCCTGTGTAGCCAAGTTTACATTCCGTGTATTACTGATATCTTATGATGTTTCTTTTTCTGTGTGACTTATTTCAGTTAGAATCATCATACCTGAATCCACTCATTGTGCTGCTAAGGGCCTGATGACATAGATTTTCATTGAGAGTGTATTGCTTTTTAAGTAAAAAAACACAACATCCATTTTTTTTTTTTTTTCCGATGAACCACTGTAAACGTGTGGTTGTAAAAACAGTAATGTCCCCACTTTGGGGTGGGTTGGGTTTTTTTTTTTTTTTTCCCTAAGCTATAGGACCCCCCTGGAAGTGCCCTAGGCTCTGTGCTTTTGTTTTTTAGATGTTCAGGAAACACCATACACTTCCCAGTGTCTGTTGCAATTTACACCCGCCCATCAGCATAACAAGGCTCCCAGTTCTCCCATGGCCTGTCCCCTTTCCCTTTTTACACTTTTTTCCTGTCCCCCTTTTTGGGGGGGGGGAAGTTTTTTTTCATTGTAGTTTTTTTTTTTTTGCAAGCTTGCTTGGCCAAAAAAAATTCCTTTTTTTTTTTTTTTGAATATATTCAAAAAAAAACGCATTTTTTTTTTTTAGCCATGTGCATCTTGTTCTCGTTTTCCTTGCCCTTTTCTTTTTTTGCCATTCCCACCTCCTTTCCTGTCCTGCTTTCAATCCAATTCCAGTCTACCTCCTGAATCAGTTTCCCTCCATTCTTCCCCGCTTTCCATATTTCTGCTGCAGCTTTAACTCCTCTTGTTTTTTTTGCAACAGTGCCCCTTTGCTCCCTCCCACACCGCAGTTCTTTCAGCCCACCTGGCCCCACGGCCGCAGGAGCCTTCCGTTTCCCCCATCTGGGTCCCACCCCCTAAGCCCCCCGCCCGTCCCCTCCCCCCCTTTAAGTCTCCTTTGGTTTGGTGTTTCCTGTTCTCCCCACCTGCCCGTCCAAAACCCCCCCCCAGCCCCCTCCCAGCCCCTTCTCTCCCCCCTTCTCCCTGTTCCCCAAAAGGTTAAAAAGGCGCCCCCCCCCCAGGGGGGGGACAGGAGGGAAGAGATTGGAAAATGTTGCCCCCCGATGCACCATGTGAGTAAACTAGAGGACCATTTGAACACATCTCCCCCCAATCACCCCCTCAATGGGTGGATAGTACTCCCACCCCCATTCCATGTGAAGGACCACCCACCCCCCCTTAAACCTGGACCGTGAAAACCCCCCCAATATGTACCCATGCAAATGACCCAAGGGGTCCTCATTCTCTCTCCCCCCACCCCCCCACTCCTTCACTGTAACCTCTTACCCCCCTCACTCTTTTTTTTTTCTTTTTCAGACATAGCCATCCCCTTTTTTTTTAATACTCATAGTTAGGTTTTATTTTTTTTGTTTTAATTGTTTGTGTTCAGTTTTTTTTTTGAGCCCAGTCCCTCCCTCTATTCCATATTTGCTTTAAAACTTTCTTTATGCTCTTTGTTTTTTCAACTCTTTTCCCAGCACCCCCACCCCCCCACCCCACAAGCATAGTTTTTTTTTTTAAATTTGAGACCCTTTTCTGTTTTGTAATTCAGTTTCCTGAGCCAACCACATTCCCCCCCATTACTGATTATTTATATTTTTTGATTTTTGTTGATTTATTTTACCTATATCGTCACATAATCCCCCTCACCTCACTACCCCTGTCCTAAATGCCATTTCTTTGCATTGTTTTGTGTTCATTGTATTGCTTTTCACAACTTCCACCAATTTTCTTTTCATTTTTCACTTTATTTTTATTTTAAACGGTTAACGAGCCCATTTTTAAAATTGTTTGTGGGGGGGGTTGTGTTTTTTGAGGTTTTGCCCCACCACCCCCACCACCCCCCCCCCAAGTGCCCTCCCTGCCTTTGTTTTGCCCCTTGTTCCAGTTTTCCCCCCCCACCCCCCACCCACCCCCCCCCCACCCATTTCCCCCCCCCCCACCAACCCCCCATCCCCCCAACACCCCCCATTTCTCTGTTTTCCCACCCAACAGCAGATGGCCCTTTGCAATTTCCTTGAAGCCTTCCTTGGTTTAAAAAAAGGGCCTTTTTTTTTTGGCTGAATATGCCAAAAAGGCCGCATGCCTTTTTTCCCCAAGCATTCCCGTTTTTCCCACCACCCCACACCAACAAAACGCATACCTCCTTTTTTCGTTTCCCTCCCAATCTGCCCTTCCTTTCCTATCTCCCTCCTTTTGCCCCCACAGTTCCCCCCCTTCTGAAGCCCTTTTTTTTCACTTCTGCCATTTTCCCTTCTTCCAGTCCCCCCCAGCTTTCCCACACAGTCCCTTTCCCCCACCTTACAACCCCAAGCCCACCGCCCCAACCCCACCACCGCACTCAGCCCCCCCCCCCCACCCACCACCAGCCTTTCATTTCCTCTTCCCAACAGAAAATCCCGTCCAGACACCTCCAGCTAGCCTCTCCATTGGTCATTCCTCCTGTTTCATCTTCCGCAAAATTGCAAACCAAACGCAAAAAAGCCCCCCTCTTGAGGTCAGTGCCAGTAGTGCAGTAAAGCGTCCACCCGTAGTCCCCCGACCCCCGGGTGAAAACGGAGACCCATTACACAAAACACACTCCCGTTCCACACTGTCCCCCACATGGTTGTGTTCACACCCTTTTTTTACCATGCCCCCCCCAAGGAAACCCCTGGAAACCTGACCAGTTAATGGCCCACCAAACCACTTCAAAGGGTCTTCATTTGCTCCCCGACCCCCTCCCCCCCTATCACTGCTGCGTTGCCCCTGTACACATGCTTGATTCTCTTTCGGAGACATAGCAATCCATAGGTTTTAAGATACTTACTAGTCAGGTTCATTCTTAGGCGTTTAATATGCGGTGTTGAGTCCATTTCGTTGAGCAAGGAGTAGCTCTTGTCTATTCCATCCATGGAACTTTTATCTGTGCTCATTTCAATCTCCGGTTTTATGCAGCACCCCAACACCCCCTCCCCCTTAGCAAGCATAAGTTGGTTTTCTAAATTTGAGACCCTGTTCTGTTCTGTAATTCAGTTCCTGTGTAGCCAAGTTTACATTCCGTGTATTACTGATATCTTATGATGTTTCTTTTTCTGTGTGACTTATTTCAGTTAGAATCATCATACCTGAATCCACTCATTGTGCTGCTAAGGGCCATGACATAGATTTCATTGCTGAGTGATATTGCTTTGTAAGTAAATACCACAACTTCTTTATCCATTTTTCACTTTCTGCGATGTTGAACTTGTACTGTAAACGAGGTTCTTGTAAACAGAGGCGTCCAAACTTTGGGGTGGCTGTGTCTTTTTGATTTTAATTTCCCTAAGCTATAGGACCATAAGTGGCAGTGCCCTAGGCTCTGTTGCTTTGTTTTTTAGATGTTTCAGGAAACACCATACACTTCTCCCGAGTGTCTGTTGGCAATTTACATCCCGCCCATCAGCATAACAAGGCTCCCAGTTCTCCATGGCCTGTCCTGCCTTTCTGGATTTTACACTTTTTTCAGATGGCCCTTTTGACCGGGGGGAAGTGAGACTTCATTGTAGTGCAGATTTCCTTTGCAAGCTTGCTTGGTTGGCCAAAAAGGGCGTATGCGTTTTTTCCTGAATATATTCAGGAAAAAACGCATACGCCCTTTTTGGCCAAGTGCATCATTGTGGACGTTCTGCCTCTTTTCCTATGCTTTCAATGCAATTCCAGTCTACCTCCTGAAATCGGTTTCCTGCAATTCTGCCCCGCTTTCAAGTCCTCTTGGCAGCCTTACTTCAGTCTATTTTTGGACGATAGCTGTCATTTATAACTCTGCAGGTTTGTGAATTACAGTGCCCCTGAGCTCCTTTCTTCAACTCGCTTTCTTGTGAGCTGGCCGCAACACCGCAGGATGGCTTCAGGCCCTAATCTGGTTCCGGCACGGCACGCTGAGCCTTTGGTTATTTCCTCTTCCTGGTGGGAAATGAGAGTTAAATTTGCCCGTCCAGACACCTCCAGCTAGTCTCTCATTGGTTCTCGCTATTCCTGTTCATCTTCCGCAGAAATTGCAAACTGGGCCAAACAGGAGGTTAAAGGGCTGACTCTCCAAGTGGGGAGAGTGTTAGTAAAGCGTCTGGAATGTTGCACCCGAGTACCAGGGGAGGAAAACTGAGACATATTTGAACACGTCTCCCGATCACATGGTTGATCATACTCTGGGTTCCACATGCATGTTTTAGCTGAAGGAAGAATACCTTAAACCTGGGAGTTGAAACCCGTGGAATGGGTACCATGCAATATGACTTCAAAGGGTCTTCATTTGCTCACCGAACCTCTCCAATCCTATCACTGCTGCGTTTATGCCCCTGTACACATGCTTGATTCTCTTTCGGAGACATAGCAATCCATAGGTTTTAAGATACTTACTAGTCAGGTACATTCTTAGGCGTTTAATATGCGGTGTTGAGTCCATTTCGTTGAGCAAGGAGTAGCTCTTGTCTATTCCATATTTGGCTTAAGGAACTTTATCTGTGCTCATTTCAATCTCTGGTTTTATGCAGCACCCCAACTCACCTTTCCCCTTAAGCAAGCATAAGTTGGTTTTCTAAATTTGAGACCCTGTTCTGTTCTGTAATTCAGTTCCTGTGTAGCCAAGTTTACATTCCGTGTATTACTGATATCTTATGATGTTTCTTTTTCTGTGTGACTTATTTCAGTTAGAATCATCATACCTGAATCCACTCATTGTGCTGCTAAGGGCCTGATGACATAGATTTCATTGCTGAGTGATATTGCTTTGTAAGTAAATACCACAACTTCTTTATCCATTTTTCACTTTCTGCGATGTTGAACTTGTACTGTAAACGAGGTTCTTGTAAACAGAGGCGTCCCAAACTTTGGGGTGGCTGTGTCTTTTTGATTTTAATTTCCCTAAGCTATAGGACCATAAGTGGAAGTGCCCTAGGCTCTGTTGCTTTGTTTTTTAGATGTTTCAGGAAACACCATACACTTCTCCCGAGTGTCTGTTGGCAATTTACATCCCGCCCATCAGCATAACAAGGCTCCCAGTTCTCCATGGCCTGTCCTGCCTTTCTGGATTTTACACTTTTTTCAGATGGCCCTTTTGACCGGGGGGAAGTGAGACTTCATTGTAGTGCAGATTTCCTTTGCAAGCTTGCTTGGTTGGCCAAAAAGGGCGTATGCGTTTTTTCCTGAATATATTCAGGAAAAAACGCATACGCCCTTTTTGGCCAAGTGCATCATTGTGGACGTTCTGCCTCTTTTCCTATGCTTTCAATGCAATTCCAGTCTACCTCCTGAAATCGGTTTCCTGCAATTCTGCCCCGCTTTCAAGTCCTCTTGGCAGCCTTACTTCAGTCTATTTTTGGACGATAGCTGTCATTTATAACTCTGCAGGTTTGTGAATTACAGTGCCCCTGAGCTCCTTTCTTCAACTCGCTTTCTTGTGAGCTGGCCGCAACACCGCAGGATGGCTTCAGGCCCTAATCTGGTTCCGGCACGGCACGCTGAGCCTTTGGTTATTTCCTCTTCCTGGTGGGAAATGAGAGTTAAATTTGCCCGTCCAGACACCTCCAGCTAGTCTCTCATTGGTTCTCGCTATTCCTGTTCATCTTCCGCAGAAATTGCAAACTGGGCCAAACAGGAGGTTAAAGGCGCTGACTCTCCAAGTGGGGAGAGTGTTAGTAAAGCGTCTGGAATGTTGCACCCGAGTACCAGGGGAGGAAAACTGAGACATATTTGAACACGTCTCCCGATCACATGGTTGATCATACTCTGGGTTCCACATGCATGTTTTAGCTGAAGGAAGAATACCTTAAACCTGGAGAGTTGAAACCCGTGGAATGGGTACCATGCAATATGACTTCAAAGGGTCTTCATTTGCTCACCGAACCTCTCCAATCCTATCACTGCTGCGTTTATGCCCCTGTACACATGCTTGATTCTCTTTCGGAGACATAGCAATCCATAGGTTTTAAGATACTTACTAGTCAGGTACATTCTTAGGCGTTTAATATGCGGTGTTGAGTCCATTTCGTTGAGCAAGGAGTAGCTCTTGTCTATTCCATATTTGGCTTAAGGAACTTTATCTGTGCTCATTTCAATCTCTGGTTTTATGCAGCACCCCAACTCACCTTTCCCCTTAAGCAAGCATAAGTTGGTTTTCTAAATTTGAGACCCTGTTCTGTTCTGTAATTCAGTTCCTGTGTAGCCAAGTTTACATTCCGTGTATTACTGATATCTTATGATGTTTCTTTTTCTGTGTGACTTATTTCAGTTAGAATCATCATACCTGAATCCACTCATTGTGCTGCTAAGGGCCTGATGACATAGATTTCATTGCTGAGTGATATTGCTTTGTAAGTAAATACCACAACTTCTTTATCCATTTTTCACTTTCTGCGATGTTGAACTTGTACTGTAAACGAGGTTCTTGTAAACAGAGCCGTTCCAAACTTTGGGGTGGCTGTGTCTTTTTGATTTTAATTTCCCTAAGCTATAGGACCATAAGTGGAAGTGCCCTAGGCTCTGTTGCTTTGTTTTTTAGATGTTTCAGGAAACACCATACACTTCTCCCGAGTGTCTGTTGGCAATTTACATCCCGCCCATCAGCATAACAAGGCTCCCAGTTCTCCATGGCCTGTCCTGCCTTTCTGGATTTTACACTTTTTTCAGATGGCCCTTTTGACCGGGGGAAGTGAGACTTCATTGTAGTGCAGATTTCCTTTGCAAGCTTGCTTGGTTGGCCAAAAAGGGCGTATGCGTTTTTTCCTGAATATATTCAGGAAAAAACGCATACGCCCTTTTTGGCCAAGTGCATCATTGTGGACGTTCTGCCTCTTTTCCTATGCTTTCAATGCAATTCCAGTCTACCTCCTGAAATCGGTTTCCTGCAATTCTGCCCCGCTTTCAAGTCCTCTTGGCAGCCTTACTTCAGTCTATTTTTGGACGATAGCTGTCATTTATAACTCTGCAGGTTTGTGAATTACAGTGCCCCTGAGCTCCTTTCTTCAACTCGCTTTCTTGTGAGCTGGCCGCAACACCGCAGGATGGCTTCAGGCCCTAATCTGGTTCCGGCACGGCACGCTGAGCCTTTGGTTAATTCCTCTTCCTGGTGGGAAATGAGAGTTAAATTTGCCCGTCCAGACACCTCCAGCTAGTCTCTCATTGGTTCTCGCTATTCCTGTTCATCTTCCGCAGAAATTGCAAACTGGGCCAAACAGGAGGTTAAAGGGCTGACTCTCCAAGTGGGGAGAGTGTTAGTAAAGCGTCTGGAATGTTGCACCCGAGTACCAGGGGAGGAAAACTGAGACATATTTGAACACGTCTCCCGATCACATGGTTGATCATACTCTGGGTTCCACATGCATGTTTTAGCTGAAGGAAGAATACCTTAAACCTGGTAGTTGAAACCCGTGGAATGGGTACCATGCAATATGACTTCAAAGGGTCTTCATTTGCTCACCGAACCTCTCCAATCCTATCACTGCTGCGTTTATGCCCCTGTACACATGCTTGATTCTCTTTCGGAGACATAGCAATCCATAGGTTTTAAGATACTTACTAGTCAGGTACATTCTTAGGCGTTTAATATGCGGTGTTGAGTCCATTTCGTTGAGCAAGGAGTAGCTCTTGTCTATTCCATATTTGGCTTAAGGAACTTTATCTGTGCTCATTTCAATCTCTGGTTTTATGCAGCACCCCAACTCACCTTTCCCTTAAGCAAGCATAAGTTGGTTTTCTAAATTTGAGACCCTGTTCTGTTCTGTAATTCAGTTCCTGTGTAGCCAAGTTTACATTCCGTGTATTACTGATATCTTATGATGTTTCTTTTTCTGTGTGACTTATTTCAGTTAGAATCATCATACCTGAATCCACTCATTGTGCTGCTAAGGGCCTGATGACATAGATTTCATTGCTGAGTGATATTGCTTTGTAAGTAAATACCACAACTTCTTTATCCATTTTTCACTTTCTGCGATGTTGAACTTGTACTGTAAACGAGGTTCTTGTAAACAGAGCCGTTCCAAACTTTGGGGTGGCTGTGTCTTTTTGATTTTAATTTCCCTAAGCTATAGGACCATAAGTGGAAGTGCCCTAGGCTCTGTTGCTTTGTTTTTTAGATGTTTCAGGAAACACCATACACTTCTCCCGAGTGTCTGTTGGCAATTTACATCCCGCCCATCAGCATAACAAGGCTCCCAGTTCTCCATGGCCTGTCCTGCCTTTCTGGATTTTACACTTTTTTCAGATGGCCCTTTTGACCGGGGGAAGTGAGACTTCATTGTAGTGCAGATTTCCTTTGCAAGCTTGCTTGGTTGGCCAAAAAGGGCGTATGCGTTTTTTCCTGAATATATTCAGGAAAAAACGCATACGCCCTTTTTGGCCAAGTGCATCATTGTGGACGTTCTGCCTCTTTTCCTATGCTTTCAATGCAATTCCAGTCTACCTCCTGAAATCGGTTTCCTGCAATTCTGCCCCGCTTTCAAGTCCTCTTGGCAGCCTTACTTCAGTCTATTTTTGGACGATAGCTGTCATTTATAACTCTGCAGGTTTGTGAATTACAGTGCCCCTGAGCTCCTTTCTTCAACTCGCTTTCTTGTGAGCTGGCCGCAACACCGCAGGATGGCTTCAGGCCCTAATCTGGTTCCGGCACGGCACGCTGAGCCTTTGGTTATTTCCTCTTCCTGGTGGGAAATGAGAGTTAAATTTGCCCGTCCAGACACCTCCAGCTAGTCTCTCATTGGTTCTCGCTATTCCTGTTCATCTTCCGCAGAAATTGCAAACTGGGCCAAACAGGAGGTTAAAGGCGCTGACTCTCCAAGTGGGGAGAGTGTTAGTAAAGCGTCTGGAATGTTGCACCCGAGTACCAGGGGAGGAAAACTGAGACATATTTGAACACGTCTCCCGATCACATGGTTGATCATACTCTGGGTTCCACATGCATGTTTTAGCTGAAGGAAGAATACCTTAAACCTGGGAGTTGAAACCCGTGGAATGGGTACCATGCAATATGACTTCAAAGGGTCTTCATTTGCTCACCGAACCTCTCCAATCCTATCACTGCTGCGTTTATGCCCCTGTACACATGCTTGATTCTCTTTCGGAGACATAGCAATCCATAGGTTTTAAGATACTTACTAGTCAGGTACATTCTTAGGCGTTTAATATGCGGTGTTGAGTCCATTTCGTTGAGCAAGGAGTAGCTCTTGTCTATTCCATATTTGGCTTAAGGAACTTTATCTGTGCTCATTTCAATCTCTGGTTTTATGCAGCACCCCAACTCACCTTTCCCCTTAAGCAAGCATAAGTTGGTTTTCTAAATTTGAGACCCTGTTCTGTTCTGTAATTCAGTTCCTGTGTAGCCAAGTTTACATTCCGTGTATTACTGATATCTTATGATGTTTCTTTTTCTGTGTGACTTATTTCAGTTAGAATCATCATACCTGAATCCACTCATTGTGCTGCTAAGGGCCTGATGACATAGATTTCATTGCTGAGTGATATTGCTTTGTAAGTAAATACCACAACTTCTTTATCCATTTTTCACTTTCTGCGATGTTGAACTTGTACTGTAAACGAGGTTCTTGTAAACAGAGCCGTCCCAAACTTTGGGGTGGCTGTGTCTTTTTGATTTTAATTTCCCTAAGCTATAGGACCATAAGTGGAAGTGCCCTAGGCTCTGTTGCTTTGTTTTTTAGATGTTTCAGGAAACACCATACACTTCTCCCGAGTGTCTGTTGGCAATTTACATCCCGCCCATCAGCATAACAAGGCTCCCAGTTCTCCATGGCCTGTCCTGCCTTTCTGGATTTTACACTTTTTTCAGATGGCCCTTTTGACCGGGGGAAGTGAGACTTCATTGTAGTGCAGATTTCCTTTGCAAGCTTGCTTGGTTGGCCAAAAAGGGCGTATGCGTTTTTTCCTGAATATATTCAGGAAAAAACGCATACGCCCTTTTTGGCCAAGTGCATCATTGTGGACGTTCTGCCTCTTTTCCTATGCTTTCAATGCAATTCCAGTCTACCTCCTGAAATCGGTTTCCTGCAATTCTGCCCCGCTTTCAAGTCCTCTTGGCAGCCTTACTTCAGTCTATTTTTGGACGATAGCTGTCATTTATAACTCTGCAGGTTTGTGAATTACAGTGCCCCTGAGCTCCTTTCTTCAACTCGCTTTCTTGTGAGCTGGCCGCAACACCGCAGGATGGCTTCAGGCCCTAATCTGGTTCCGGCACGGCACGCTGAGCCTTTGGTTATTTCCTCTTCCTGGTGGGAAATGAGAGTTAAATTTGCCCGTCCAGACACCTCCAGCTAGTCTCTCATTGGTTCTCGCTATTCCTGTTCATCTTCCGCAGAAATTGCAAACTGGGCCAAACAGGAGGTTAAAGGGCTGACTCTCCAAGTGGGGAGAGTGTTAGTAAAGCGTCTGGAATGTTGCACCCGAGTACCAGGGGAGGAAAACTGAGACATATTTGAACACGTCTCCCGATCACATGGTTGATCATACTCTGGGTTCCACATGCATGTTTTAGCTGAAGGAAGAATACCTTAAACCTGGAGAGTTGAAACCCGTGGAATGGGTACCATGCAATATGACTTCAAAGGGTCTTCATTTGCTCACCGAACCTCTCCAATCCTATCACTGCTGCGTTTATGCCCCTGTACACATGCTTGATTCTCTTTCGGAGACATAGCAATCCATAGGTTTTAAGATACTTACTAGTCAGGTACATTCTTAGGCGTTTAATATGCGGTGTTGAGTCCATTTCGTTGAGCAAGGAGTAGCTCTTGTCTATTCCATATTTGGCTTAAGGAACTTTATCTGTGCTCATTTCAATCTCTGGTTTTATGCAGCACCCCAACTCACCTTTCCCTTAAGCAAGCATAAGTTGGTTTTCTAAATTTGAGACCCTGTTCTGTTCTGTAATTCAGTTCCTGTGTAGCCAAGTTTACATTCCGTGTATTACTGATATCTTATGATGTTTCTTTTTCTGTGTGACTTATTTCAGTTAGAATCATCATACCTGAATCCACTCATTGTGCTGCTAAGGGCCTGATGACATAGATTTCATTGCTGAGTGATATTGCTTTGTAAGTAAATACCACAACTTCTTTATCCATTTTTCACTTTCTGCGATGTTGAACTTGTACTGTAAACGAGGTTCTTGTAAACAGAGCCGTTCCAAACTTTGGGGTGGCTGTGTCTTTTTGATTTTAATTTCCCTAAGCTATAGGACCATAAGTGGAAGTGCCCTAGGCTCTGTTGCTTTGTTTTTTAGATGTTTCAGGAAACACCATACACTTCTCCCGAGTGTCTGTTGGCAATTTACATCCCGCCCATCAGCATAACAAGGCTCCCAGTTCTCCATGGCCTGTCCTGCCTTTCTGGATTTTACACTTTTTTCAGATGGCCCTTTTGACCGGGGGAAGTGAGACTTCATTGTAGTGCAGATTTCCTTTGCAAGCTTGCTTGGTTGGCCAAAAAGGGCGTATGCGTTTTTTCCTGAATATATTCAGGAAAAAACGCATACGCCCTTTTTGGCCAAGTGCATCATTGTGGACGTTCTGCCTCTTTTCCTATGCTTTCAATGCAATTCCAGTCTACCTCCTGAAATCGGTTTCCTGCAATTCTGCCCCGCTTTCAAGTCCTCTTGGCAGCCTTACTTCAGTCTATTTTTGGACGATAGCTGTCATTTATAACTCTGCAGGTTTGTGAATTACAGTGCCCCTGAGCTCCTTTCTTCAACTCGCTTTCTTGTGACCTGGCCGCAACACCGCAGGATGGCTTCAGGCCCTAATCTGGTTCCGGCACGGCACGCTGAGCCTTTGGTTATTTCCTCTTCCTGGTGGGAAATGAGAGTTAAATTTGCCCGTCCAGACACCTCCAGCTAGTCTCTCATTGGTTCTCGCTATTCCTGTTCATCTTCCGCAGAAATTGCAAACTGGGCCAAACAGGAGGTTAAAGGGCTGACTCTCCAAGTGGGGAGAGTGTTAGTAAAGCGTCTGGAATGTTGCACCCGAGTACCAGGGGAGGAAAACTGAGACATATTTGAACACGTCTCCCGATCACATGGTTGATCATACTCTGGGTTCCACATGCATGTTTTAGCTGAAGGAAGAATACCTTAAACCTGGGAGTTGAAACCCGTGGAATGGGTACCATGCAATATGACTTCAAAGGGTCTTCATTTGCTCACCGAACCTCTCCAATCCTATCACTGCTGCGTTTATGCCCCTGTACACATGCTTGATTCTCTTTCGGAGACATAGCAATCCATAGGTTTTAAGATACTTACTAGTCAGGTACATTCTTAGGCGTTTAATATGCGGTGTTGAGTCCATTTCGTTGAGCAAGGAGTAGCTCTTGTCTATTCCATATTTGGCTTAAGGAACTTTATCTGTGCTCATTTCAATCTCTGGTTTTATGCAGCACCCCAACTCACCTTTCCCCTTAAGCAAGCATAAGTTGGTTTTCTAAATTTGAGACCCTGTTCTGTTCTGTAATTCAGTTCCTGTGTAGCCAAGTTTACATTCCGTGTATTACTGATATCTTATGATGTTTCTTTTTCTGTGTGACTTATTTCAGTTAGAATCATCATACCTGAATCCACTCATTGTGCTGCTAAGGGCCTGATGACATAGATTTCATTGCTGAGTGATATTGCTTTGTAAGTAAATACCACAACTTCTTTATCCATTTTTCACTTTCTGCGATGTTGAACTTGTACTGTAAACGAGGTTCTTGTAAACAGAGCCGTTCCAAACTTTGGGGTGGCTGTGTCTTTTTGATTTTAATTTCCCTAAGCTATAGGACCATAAGTGGAAGTGCCCTAGGCTCTGTTGCTTTGTTTTTTAGATGTTTCAGGAAACACCATACACTTCTCCCGAGTGTCTGTTGGCAATTTACATCCCGCCCATCAGCATAACAAGGCTCCCAGTTCTCCATGGCCTGTCCTGCCTTTCTGGATTTTACACTTTTTTCAGATGGCCCTTTTGACCGGGGGAAGTGAGACTTCATTGTAGTGCAGATTTCCTTTGCAAGCTTGCTTGGTTGGCCAAAAAGGGCGTATGCGTTTTTTCCTGAATATATTCAGGAAAAAACGCATACGCCCTTTTTGGCCAAGTGCATCATTGTGGACGTTCTGCCTCTTTTCCTATGCTTTCAATGCAATTCCAGTCTACCTCCTGAAATCGGTTTCCTGCAATTCTGCCCCGCTTTCAAGTCCTCTTGGCAGCCTTACTTCAGTCTATTTTTGGACGATAGCTGTCATTTATAACTCTGCAGGTTTGTGAATTACAGTGCCCCTGAGCTCCTTTCTTCAACTCGCTTTCTTGTGACCTGGCCGCAACACCGCAGGATGGCTTCAGGCCCTAATCTGGTTCCGGCACGGCACGGTGAGCCTTTGGTTATTTCCTCTTCCTGGTGGGAAATGAGAGTTAAATTTGCCCGTCCAGACACCTCCAGCTAGTCTCTCATTGGTTCTCGCTATTCCTGTTCATCTTCCGCAGAAATTGCAAACTGGGCCAAACAGGAGGTTAAAGGGCTGACTCTCCAAGTGGGGAGAGTGTTAGTAAAGCGTCTGGAATGTTGCACCCGAGTACCAGGGGAGGAAAACTGAGACATATTTGAACACGTCTCCCGATCACATGGTTGATCATACTCTGGGTTCCACATGCATGTTTTAGCTGAAGGAAGAATACCTTAAACCTGGAGAGTTGAACCCGTGGAATGGGTACCATGCAATATGACTTCAAAGGGTCTTCATTTGCTCACCGAACCTCTCCAATCCTATCACTGCTGCGTTTATGCCCCTGTACACATGCTTGATTCTCTTTCGGAGACATAGCAATCCATAGGTTTTAAGATACTTACTAGTCAGGTACATTCTTAGGCGTTTAATATGCGGTGTTGAGTCCATTTCGTTGAGCAAGGAGTAGCTCTTGTCTATTCCATATTTGGCTTAAGGAACTTTATCTGTGCTCATTTCAATCTCTGGTTTTATGCAGCACCCCAACTCACCTTTCCCCTTAAGCAAGCATAAGTTGGTTTTCTAAATTTGAGACCCTGTTCTGTTCTGTAATTCAGTTCCTGTGTAGCCAAGTTTACATTCCGTGTATTACTGATATCTTATGATGTTTCTTTTTCTGTGTGACTTATTTCAGTTAGAATCATCATACCTGAATCCACTCATTGTGCTGCTAAGGGCCTGATGACATAGATTTCATTGCTGAGTGATATTGCTTTGTAAGTAAATACCACAACTTCTTTATCCATTTTTCACTTTCTGCGATGTTGAACTTGTACTGTAAACGAGGTTCTTGTAAACAGAGCCGTTCCAAACTTTGGGGTGGCTGTGTCTTTTTGATTTTAATTTCCCTAAGCTATAGGACCATAAGTGGAAGTGCCCTAGGCTCTGTTGCTTTGTTTTTTAGATGTTTCAGGAAACACCATACACTTCTCCCGAGTGTCTGTTGGCAATTTACATCCCGCCCATCAGCATAACAAGGCTCCCAGTTCTCCATGGCCTGTCCTGCCTTTCTGGATTTTACACTTTTTTCAGATGGCCCTTTTGACCGGGGGGAAGTGAGACTTCATTGTAGTGCAGATTTCCTTTGCAAGCTTGCTTGGTTGGCCAAAAAGGGCGTATGCGTTTTTTCCTGAATATATTCAGGAAAAAACGCATACGCCCTTTTTGGCCAAGTGCATCATTGTGGACGTTCTGCCTCTTTTCCTATGCTTTCAATGCAATTCCAGTCTACCTCCTGAAATCGGTTTCCTGCAATTCTGCCCCGCTTTCAAGTCCTCTTGGCAGCCTTACTTCAGTCTATTTTTGGACGATAGCTGTCATTTATAACTCTGCAGGTTTGTGAATTACAGTGCCCCTGAGCTCCTTTCTTCAACTCGCTTTCTTGTGAGCTGGCCGCAACACCGCAGGATGGCTTCAGGCCCTAATCTGGTTCCGGCACGGCACGCTGAGCCTTTGGTTATTTCCTCTTCCTGGTGGGAAATGAGAGTTAAATTTGCCCGTCCAGACACCTCCAGCTAGTCTCTCATTGGTTCTCGCTATTCCTGTTCATCTTCCGCAGAAATTGCAAACTGGGCCAAACAGGAGGTTAAAGGCTGACTCTCCAAGTGGGGAGAGTGTTAGTAAAGCGTCTGGAATGTTGCACCCGAGTACCAGGGGAGGAAAACTGAGACATATTTGAACACGTCTCCCGATCACATGGTTGATCATACTCTGGGTTCCACATGCATGTTTTAGCTGAAGGAAGAATACCTTAAACCTGGGAGTTGAAACCCGTGGAATGGGTACCATGCAATATGACTTCAAAGGGTCTTCATTTGCTCACCGAACCTCTCCAATCCTATCACTGCTGCGTTTATGCCCCTGTACACATGCTTGATTCTCTTTCGGAGACATAGCAATCCATAGGTTTTAAGATACTTACTAGTCAGGTACATTCTTAGGCGTTTAATATGCGGTGTTGAGTCCATTTCGTTGAGCAAGGAGTAGCTCTTGTCTATTCCATATTTGGCTTAAGGAACTTTATCTGTGCTCATTTCAATCTCTGGTTTTATGCAGCACCCCAACTCACCTTTCCCCTTAAGCAAGCATAAGTTGGTTTTCTAAATTTGAGACCCTGTTCTGTTCTGTAATTCAGTTCCTGTGTAGCCAAGTTTACATTCCGTGTATTACTGATATCTTATGATGTTTCTTTTTCTGTGTGACTTATTTCAGTTAGAATCATCATACCTGAATCCACTCATTGTGCTGCTAAGGGCCTGATGACATAGATTTCATTGCTGAGTGATATTGCTTTGTAAGTAAATACCACAACTTCTTTATCCATTTTTCACTTTCTGCGATGTTGAACTTGTACTGTAAACGAGGTTCTTGTAAACAGAGCCGTCCAAACTTTGGGGTGGCTGTGTCTTTTTGATTTTAATTTCCCTAAGCTATAGGACCATAAGTGGAAGTGCCCTAGGCTCTGTTGCTTTGTTTTTTAGATGTTTCAGGAAACACCATACACTTCTCCCGAGTGTCTGTTGGCAATTTACATCCCGCCCATCAGCATAACAAGGCTCCCAGTTCTCCATGGCCTGTCCTGCCTTTCTGGATTTTACACTTTTTTCAGATGGCCCTTTTGACCGGGGGAAGTGAGACTTCATTGTAGTGCAGATTTCCTTTGCAAGCTTGCTTGGTTGGC
This sequence comes from Tursiops truncatus, assembly GCF_011762595.2. Lineage (NCBI taxonomy): Eukaryota > Metazoa > Chordata > Mammalia > Artiodactyla > Delphinidae > Tursiops > Tursiops truncatus. The sequence goes on from NW_022983331.1 coordinate 45,504, forward strand.
CAAAAAGGGCGTATGCGTTTTTTCCTGAATATATTCAGGAAAAAACGCATACGCCCTTTTTGGCCAAGTGCATCATTGTGGACGTTCTGCCTCTTTTCCTATGCTTTCAATGCAATTCCAGTCTACCTCCTGAAATCGGTTTCCTGCAATTCTGCCCCGCTTTCAAGTCCTCTTGGCAGCCTTACTTCAGTCTATTTTTGGACGATAGCTGTCATTTATAACTCTGCAGGTTTGTGAATTACAGTGCCCCTGAGCTCCTTTCTTCAACTCGCTTTCTTGTGACCTGGCCGCAACACCGCAGGATGGCTTCAGGCCCTAATCTGGTTCCGGCACGGCACGCTGAGCCTTTGGTTAATTCCTCTTCCTGGTGGGAAATGAGAGTTAAATTTGCCCGTCCAGACACCTCCAGCTAGTCTCTCATTGGTTCTCGCTATTCCTGTTCATCTTCCGCAGAAATTGCAAACTGGGCCAAACAGGAGGTTAAAGGGCTGACTCTCCAAGTGGGGAGAGTGTTAGTAAAGCGTCTGGAATGTTGCACCCGAGTACCAGGGGAGGAAAACTGAGACATATTTGAACACGTCTCCCGATCACATGGTTGATCATACTCTGGGTTCCACATGCATGTTTTAGCTGAAGGAAGAATACCTTAAACCTGGGAGTTGAAACCCGTGGAATGGGTACCATGCAATATGACTTCAAAGGGTCTTCATTTGCTCACCGAACCTCTCCAATCCTATCACTGCTGCGTTTATGCCCCTGTACACATGCTTGATTCTCTTTCGGAGACATAGCAATCCATAGGTTTTAAGATACTTACTAGTCAGGTACATTCTTAGGCGTTTAATATGCGGTGTTGAGTCCATTTCGTTGAGCAAGGAGTAGCTCTTGTCTATTCCATATTTGGCTTAAGGAACTTTATCTGTGCTCATTTCAATCTCTGGTTTTATGCAGCACCCCAACTCACCTTTCCCCTTAAGCAAGCATAAGTTGGTTTTCTAAATTTGAGACCCTGTTCTGTTCTGTAATTCAGTTCCTGTGTAGCCAAGTTTACATTCCGTGTATTACTGATATCTTATGATGTTTCTTTTTCTGTGTGACTTATTTCAGTTAGAATCATCATACCTGAATCCACTCATTGTGCTGCTAAGGGCCTGATGACATAGATTTCATTGCTGAGTGATATTGCTTTGTAAGTAAATACCACAACTTCTTTATCCATTTTTCACTTTCTGCGATGTTGAACTTGTACTGTAAACGAGGTTCTTGTAAACAGAGCCGTTCCAAACTTTGGGGTGGCTGTGTCTTTTTGATTTTAATTTCCCTAAGCTATAGGACCATAAGTGGAAGTGCCCTAGGCTCTGTTGCTTTGTTTTTTAGATGTTTCAGGAAACACCATACACTTCTCCCGAGTGTCTGTTGGCAATTTACATCCCGCCCATCAGCATAACAAGGCTCCCAGTTCTCCATGGCCTGTCCTGCCTTTCTGGATTTTACACTTTTTTCAGATGGCCCTTTTGACCGGGGGGAAGTGAGACTTCATTGTAGTGCAGATTTCCTTTGCAAGCTTGCTTGGTTGGCCAAAAAGGGCGTATGCGTTTTTTCCTGAATATATTCAGGAAAAAACGCATACGCCCTTTTTGGCCAAGTGCATCATTGTGGACGTTCTGCCTCTTTTCCTATGCTTTCAATGCAATTCCAGTCTACCTCCTGAAATCGGTTTCCTGCAATTCTGCCCCGCTTTCAAGTCCTCTTGGCAGCCTTACTTCAGTCTATTTTTGGACGATAGCTGTCATTTATAACTCTGCAGGTTTGTGAATTACAGTGCCCCTGAGCTCCTTTCTTCAACTCGCTTTCTTGTGAGCTGGCCGCAACACCGCAGGATGGCTTCAGGCCCTAATCTGGTTCCGGCACGGCACGCTGAGCCTTTGGTTATTTCCTCTTCCTGGTGGGAAATGAGAGTTAAATTTGCCCGTCCAGACACCTCCAGCTAGTCTCTCATTGGTTCTCGCTATTCCTGTTCATCTTCCGCAGAAATTGCAAACTGGGCCAAACAGGAGGTTAAAGGGCTGACTCTCCAAGTGGGGAGAGTGTTAGTAAAGCGTCTGGAATGTTGCACCCGAGTACCAGGGGAGGAAAACTGAGACATATTTGAACACGTCTCCCGATCACATGGTTGATCATACTCTGGGTTCCACATGCATGTTTTAGCTGAAGGAAGAATACCTTAAACCTGGGAGTTGAAACCCGTGGAATGGGTACCATGCAATATGACTTCAAAGGGTCTTCATTTGCTCACCGAACCTCTCCAATCCTATCACTGCTGCGTTTATGCCCCTGTACACATGCTTGATTCTCTTTCGGAGACATAGCAATCCATAGGTTTTAAGATACTTACTAGTCAGGTACATTCTTAGGCGTTTAATATGCGGTGTTGAGTCCATTTCGTTGAGCAAGGAGTAGCTCTTGTCTATTCCATATTTGGCTTAAGGAACTTTATCTGTGCTCATTTCAATCTCTGGTTTTATGCAGCACCCCAACTCACCTTTCCCTTAAGCAAGCATAAGTTGGTTTTCTAAATTTGAGACCCTGTTCTGTTCTGTAATTCAGTTCCTGTGTAGCCAAGTTTACATTCCGTGTATTACTGATATCTTATGATGTTTCTTTTTCTGTGTGACTTATTTCAGTTAGAATCATCATACCTGAATCCACTCATTGTGCTGCTAAGGGCCTGATGACATAGATTTCATTGCTGAGTGATATTGCTTTGTAAGTAAATACCACAACTTCTTTATCCATTTTTCACTTTCTGCGATGTTGAACTTGTACTGTAAACGAGGTTCTTGTAAACAGAGCCGTCCAAACTTTGGGGTGGCTGTGTCTTTTTGATTTTAATTTCCCTAAGCTATAGGACCATAAGTGGAAGTGCCCTAGGCTCTGTTGCTTTGTTTTTTAGATGTTTCAGGAAACACCATACACTTCTCCCGAGTGTCTGTTGGCAATTTACATCCCGCCCATCAGCATAACAAGGCTCCCAGTTCTCCATGGCCTGTCCTGCCTTTCTGGATTTTACACTTTTTTCAGATGGCCCTTTTGACCGGGGGAAGTGAGACTTCATTGTAGTGCAGATTTCCTTTGCAAGCTTGCTTGGTTGGCCAAAAAGGGCGTATGCGTTTTTTCCTGAATATATTCAGGAAAAAACGCATACGCCCTTTTTGGCCAAGTGCATCATTGTGGACGTTCTGCCTCTTTTCCTATGCTTTCAATGCAATTCCAGTCTACCTCCTGAAATCGGTTTCCTGCAATTCTGCCCCGCTTTCAAGTCCTCTTGGCAGCCTTACTTCAGTCTATTTTTGGACGATAGCTGTCATTTATAACTCTGCAGGTTTGTGAATTACAGTGCCCCTGAGCTCCTTTCTTCAACTCGCTTTCTTGTGACCTGGCCGCAACACCGCAGGATGGCTTCAGGCCCTAATCTGGTTCCGGCACGGCACGCTGAGCCTTTGGTTATTTCCTCTTCCTGGTGGGAAATGAGAGTTAAATTTGCCCGTCCAGACACCTCCAGCTAGTCTCTCATTGGTTCTCGCTATTCCTGTTCATCTTCCGCAGAAATTGCAAACTGGGCCAAACAGGAGGTTAAAGGCGCTGACTCTCCAAGTGGGGAGAGTGTTAGTAAAGCGTCTGGAATGTTGCACCCGAGTACCAGGGGAGGAAAACTGAGACATATTTGAACACGTCTCCCGATCACATGGTTGATCATACTCTGGGTTCCACATGCATGTTTTAGCTGAAGGAAGAATACCTTAAACCTGGGAGTTGAAACCCGTGGAATGGGTACCATGCAATATGACTTCAAAGGGTCTTCATTTGCTCACCGAACCTCTCCAATCCTATCACTGCTGCGTTTATGCCCCTGTACACATGCTTGATTCTCTTTCGGAGACATAGCAATCCATAGGTTTTAAGATACTTACTAGTCAGGTACATTCTTAGGCGTTTAATATGCGGTGTTGAGTCCATTTCGTTGAGCAAGGAGTAGCTCTTGTCTATTCCATATTTGGCTTAAGGAACTTTATCTGTGCTCATTTCAATCTCTGGTTTTATGCAGCACCCCAACTCACCTTTCCCCTTAAGCAAGCATAAGTTGGTTTTCTAAATTTGAGACCCTGTTCTGTTCTGTAATTCAGTTCCTGTGTAGCCAAGTTTACATTCCGTGTATTACTGATATCTTATGATGTTTCTTTTTCTGTGTGACTTATTTCAGTTAGAATCATCATACCTGAATCCACTCATTGTGCTGCTAAGGGCCTGATGACATAGATTTCATTGCTGAGTGATATTGCTTTGTAAGTAAATACCACAACTTCTTTATCCATTTTTCACTTTCTGCGATGTTGAACTTGTACTGTAAACGAGGTTCTTGTAAACAGAGCCGTTCCAAACTTTGGGGTGGCTGTGTCTTTTTGATTTTAATTTCCCTAAGCTATAGGACCATAAGTGGAAGTGCCCTAGGCTCTGTTGCTTTGTTTTTTAGATGTTTCAGGAAACACCATACACTTCTCCCGAGTGTCTGTTGGCAATTTACATCCCGCCCATCAGCATAACAAGGCTCCCAGTTCTCCATGGCCTGTCCTGCCTTTCTGGATTTTACACTTTTTTCAGATGGCCCTTTTGACCGGGGGGAAGTGAGACTTCATTGTAGTGCAGATTTCCTTTGCAAGCTTGCTTGGTTGGCCAAAAAGGGCGTATGCGTTTTTTCCTGAATATATTCAGGAAAAAACGCATACGCCCTTTTTGGCCAAGTGCATCATTGTGGACGTTCTGCCTCTTTTCCTATGCTTTCAATGCAATTCCAGTCTACCTCCTGAAATCGGTTTCCTGCAATTCTGCCCCGCTTTCAAGTCCTCTTGGCAGCCTTACTTCAGTCTATTTTTGGACGATAGCTGTCATTTATAACTCTGCAGGTTTGTGAATTACAGTGCCCCTGAGCTCCTTTCTTCAACTCGCTTTCTTGTGACCTGGCCGCAACACCGCAGGATGGCTTCAGGCCCTAATCTGGTTCCGGCACGGCACGCTGAGCCTTTGGTTATTCCTATTCCTGGTGGGAAATGAGAGTTAAATTTGCCCGTCCAGACACCTCCAGCTAGTCTCTCATTGGTTCTCGCTATTCCTGTTCATCTTCCGCAGAAATTGCAAACTGGGCCAAACAGGAGGTTAAAGGGACTGCTCTCCAAGTGGGGAGAGTGTTAGTAAAGCGTCTGGAATGTTGCACCCGAGTACCAGGGGAGGAAAACTGAGACATATTTGAACACGTCTCCCGTTCACATGGTTGATCATACCTGGTTCCACATGCATGTTTTAGCTGAAGGAAGAATACCTTAAACCTGGAGAGTTGAGACCCGTGTAATGGGTACCATGCAATATGACTTCAAAGGGTCTTCATTTGCTCACCGAACCTCTCCAATCCTATCACTGCTGCGTTTATGCCCCTGTACACATGCTTGATTCTCTTTTGGAGACATAGCAATCCATAGGTTTTAAGATACCTTACAGTCAGGTACATTCTTATGCGTTTAATATGTGGTTGTTGTCCATTTCGTTGAGCAAGGAGTAGCTCTTGTCTATTCCTATTGCTTAAGGAACTTTATCTGTGCTCATTTCAAGATGTTT
>NW_022983332.1:0-51100 GCF_011762595.2 Tursiops truncatus
GAGCGAAGCCAAACCATGGTGGGACGGTCGGGGAGCAGGAGCTTCAAAAAGTGACCGAGCCTCCACGGCTGCTGGTGGTGGGGTTCCCACATCCAGCCTCCTGCCAGGAGTCACCCCACCTACACACCGCAGCACCCCAGCAGGGTGGTTTAGCCAGGGTTCGGAATTTCGGGGGCGTGAAGCTAACGGGGAAGAGGTAGTGACACACAAGTCCTTGGGTGTTGCCTCTGGCACCTTCCCCTCTAATTCACAGCCCAGTAAGATGACTCTTCCTAAAGCTTTTGGTGCCAAGGAACTAGAGTTGGGCACGAAGAAATGCTGCCGCCTTGTGGCGCGATTCCGTAACAACAACTTTACAACCGGTGCTTCAGGGCACCTCATATTCACAAAGCCTGTGGGGCTTTTAATGACACGTGTCCTCAAAAATGACCTGGGAGTAGGTAACTGAAAAAAAATTCGAAACACACAGACTTTCACGAAGCCAAATTTCAAGAGGGAAAACTTTACACACTACTTAAAAAAAAAATTCACCCCACACCACAACAAATGCGAAAATCGCTTATTGGAGAAATAAAAATCCAAAGTATAACGAACATCGCCTCCAGCAGGCAAAATGGCCAGCATCAAAAAGTCTACAATCGATGGGGCTGTGAGTGTGGAGAAAAGGGAACCTTCCCACTCGGTGAGTGGAAATGTACACTGGTAACCGCCACTAGAAAGCACTGTATCCCAGTTCCTAGAAAACTAAGGAGAGAGAAACCCATCTTTTCCAGGTCCCACTCCTGTTTACTCGGGAAAATCCATAATTCAAAAAGACAAATGCACCCCAACGTTCATTTGCGCCACTATTTACAATCGCCAAGACACAAAAAAAACAAATAGTCCAGCGAGTGATGAATAGAGAAAGAGGTCCTACGTGTATACAAGGGACTGTTACTCAGCCAGAAAAAAGAATGAAATAATGCCACTGGAAAGAACATGGATGGACCTGGGATGCCCAAACACTGAGTGAACACAGTCAGACAGAGGAGGACCCATAGCATAATATCACTTATAGGAGGAATGGAAATGTACATACAACTGAACTAGTTACAAAAGAGAAACAGACTCACCGACTTTCAAAATAAACCTAGGGTTACCAAAAGAAAGGTGGGTAGGAGATATAAGTTAGGCGGTTCACATGAACACATACACAGTAAAATTCCTATAAACATATATATAAAACACGCACTCGACAAGGACTACTGTACAACACCAGGACCTCTACTCAACGTTCTGCAATAACCTATACGGAAAAGGAATCTGGAAAAGAGCAGCTATATTACATGTGTAACTGAATCAGCTTGCTGTACACCTACACCAAACACCACACTGTAATTTACCCCTAACGCAACATACCATAAGAATTAAACTAAAAATGAACGCCGAAGGCAGAAAGTGAGTACACTTTTCGCCTCCTGCCTCGGTGATATGCGCTGGTGTCACATCCCCGCAGCCTCAGCAGCCTGGGTCCCAAGGGTGCACTGAGGTGGAGCGGAGACACCTGAGGAGGGTGTGCCTGCAAATGCAGCCCCTTAAAGCTGTCGTGTCCTTCCTTTCTGGGTGGAACTAAAATTTCAGAATCTAGGTGGGCCTTCATACAGCTAAAAGGAAGCCAAGTGCACCCAAACCCTGGTGGACCGTCTGGGCTGCAGGAGCTTCAAAAAGTGACCGAGCCTCCACGGCTGCTGGTGGTGGGGTCCCCACATCCAGCCTCCTTGCCAGGAGTCACCCCACCTACACACCCCAGCACCCCAGCAGGTTGGTTTAGCAAGGGTTCGGAATATTCGGGGCGTGAATCTGAACGGGGGAAGAAGTAGTGACACACAAGCCCTTGGGTGTTCCCCTGGCACCTTGCCCTCTAATTCACAGCCCAGTAAGATGACTCTTCCTAAAGCTTTGTTGCCCAGGAAGCAGAGTTGGGCACGAAGAAATGCTGCCGCCTTGTGGACGTTTAACGTAACAACAACTTTACAACCGGTGCTTCAGGGCACCTCATATTCACAAAGCCTGTGGGGATTTTAATGACACGTGTCCTCAGAAATGACCTGGGATAGGTAACTGAAAAAAATTCGAAACACACAGACTTTCAGGAAGCCAAATTTCAAAAGGGAAAGCTTACTCACACTGTTTTAAAAAAAAAAAAACCCGACCACGACAGGAAGTGGAAAATCGCTGATTATTCTAGAAATGCATATCAAGAGTATAAAGAGGCATCATCCTCGCAGCAGGCAGTATGGCCAGCATCAAAAACTCTACAAACAATCGATGGGGGAGTGAGTGTGGAGAAAAGGGAACCTTCCCACTCGTTGAGTGGAAATGTACATTGATAACCGCCACTAGAAAGCACCGGATCCGAGTTCCTAGAAAACTAAAGAGAGAGCGACCTGTCCTTCTGCAGTCCAATTCGGGCGTTACTCGGGAAAATCCATAATTCAAAAAGACACAAGCACCCCAACTTTCATTGCGGCACTATTTACAATCGCCAAGACACAAAAACAAATAGTCCAGCGAGTGATGAATAGAGAAAGGGGAGGTCCTACGTGTATACAATGGGACTGTTACTCAGCCAGGAAAAAGAAAGAAATAATGCCACTGGAAAGAACATGGATGGACCTGGGATTCCAAAACACTGAGTGAACACAGTCAGACAGAGGAGGACCCGTAGCATATATATCACTTATAGGAGGAATGGAAACATACATACAACTGAACTAGTTACAAAACAGAAACAGACTCACCGACTTTCAAAATAACCTAGGGTTACTAAAAACATAGGTGGCGAGGAGATATAAGTTAGGCGTTTCCCATGAACACTACACAGTAAAACACCTATAAACATATATATAAAACCACACACTCGACAAGGACTACTGTACAACACCAGGACCTCTACTCAACGTTCTGCAATAACCTATATGGAAAAGGAATCCAAAAAACCCTAGATATATTATATGTTTAAATGAATCAGATTGCAGTACACCTACAGCAATCACCACACTGTAAATTACCCCTAATGCACATAGCACAAGAATTAAACTAAAAATGAATACAAAAGGCCAGAAATGGGTACACTTTTCACCTCCGGCCTCGGTGATGTGCGCTGGTGTCACATCCCCGCAGCCTCAGCAGCCTGGGGTCCCAAGGGTGCACTGAGGTGGAGCGGAGACACCTGAGTGAGGATGTGCCTGCAAATGCAGCCCCTTAAAGCTGTCGTGTCCCTTCCTTTCTAGGGGCAACGAAAATTTCAGAATCTAGGTGGGCCTTCCTAAAGCTAAAAGGAAGCCACGTGCTCCCAAACCCTGGTGGCCTGTCTGGGCCGCAGGAGGTTCAAAAAGCGACCGAGACTCCACGGCTGCTGGTGATGGGATTCCCATATCCATCCTCCTTGCCAGGATGTCACCCCACCTACGCACCGCAGCACCCCCAGCAGGGTGGTTTAGCAGGGTTCGGAATTTTTCCGGGGCGTGAAGCTTAACAGGGAAGAGGGTTGTGACACACACCGCCCTTGGGTGTTCCCTCTGGCACCTTCCCCTCTATATTCACAGCCCAGTAAGATTGACTCTTCCTAAAGCGTTTGGTTGGCGAGGAACCAGTTTTGGGCACAAAGAAAATGCTGCCGCCTTGTGGACTTGTCCCGTAACAACAACCTTACAACCGGTGCTGCAGGCCACCTAAATATTCACAAAGCCTGTGGGCTTCTAAAAACACGTGTCCTCAGAAATGACCTGGGTTAGGTAACTGAAAAAAAATTCGGAACACTCAGACATTCAAAAAGCCAAATTTCAAAAGGGAAAGTTTACTCACACTGTTTAAAAAAAAAAAACCCCGACAACGACTGGAAGTGGAAAATCGCTGATTATTCTAGAAATACAAATCAGAAGTATAAAGAGGCATCACCCCCGCAGCAGACAGTATGGCCAGCATCAAAACGTGTACAAACATTCGATGGGGAACGAGTGTGGAGTAAAAGGCACCTTCCCGCTCGGTGAGTCGAAATGTACATTGGTAACCACCACTAGAAAGCACTGTATCCCAGTTCCTAGAAAACTAAGGAAGAGAGCGACCCTATACTACTGCAGGCCCACTCCTGGGCATTACTCGGGAAAATCCATAATTCAAAAAGACACAAGCACCCCAACTTTCATTTGTGGCACTATTTAGAATCGCCAAGACACAAAAACAAATAGTCCAGCGAGTGATGAATAGAGACAGGGGAGGCCCTACGTGTATAGAAGGGCTGTTACTCAGCAGGAAAAAGAATGAAATAATGCCATTGGAAAGAACATGGATGGACCTGGGATGCCCAAACACTGAGTGAACACAGTCAGACAGAGGAGGACCCATAGCATATAATATCACTTATAGGAGGAATGGAAAACATACATACAACTGAACTAGTTCACAAAACAGAAACAGAATCACCGACTTTCAAAATAAGCCTAGGGTTACCAAAAAACAGAGGTGGCGAGGAGATATAAGTTAGCGGTTCACAATGAACACACACACAGTAAAATACCTATAAACATATGCATAAAACACGCACTCGACAAGGACTACTGTACAACACCAGGACCTCTACTCAACGTCTGCAATAACCTATACGGAAAGGAATCCAAAAAACACTAGATGTATTATATGTTTAAAATGAATCAGATTGCAGTACACCTACAGCAATCACCACACTGTAAATTACCCCTAATGCAACATAGCATAAGAATTAAACTAAAAATGAATACAAAAGGCCAGAAATGGGCACGCTTTTCACCTCCGGCCTCGGTGATGTGCGCTGGTGTCACATCCCCGCAGCCTGAGCAGCCTGCGTTCCCAAGGTGTGCACTGAGGTGGAGCGGAGAGACCTGAGAACCATGTGCCTGCAAATGCAGCCCCTTAGAGCTGTCGTGTCTCTTCCTTTATGGGTGGAACCAAAACTTCAGAAGCTGGGTGGGCCTTCCTAGACCTAAAAGGAAGCCAAGTGCACCCGAACCATGGGGGATCATCTGGGCTGCAGGAGATTCAAAAAGTGACCGAGCCTCCAAGGCTGCTGGTGGTGGGGTTCCCACATCCAGCCTCCTTGCCAGGAGTCACCCCACCTACACAGCGCAGCAGCCCCAGCAGGGGTGGTTTAGCCAGGCTTCGGAATTTTCCGGGGCGTGAAGCTCAACGGGGGAAGAGGTAGTGACACACACGTCCTTGGGTGTTCCCTCTGGCACCTTCCCCTCTAATTCACACCAGGAAGTTTACTCTACCTGAAGCTCTTGGTTGCCCAGGAAAGAGTTGGGCACGAGGAAATGCTGCCGCCTTGTGGACATTTTCCGTAACAACAACTTTACACCCGGTGCTTCAGGGCACCTCATATTCACAAAGCCTGTGGGGCTTTTAATGACACGTGTTCTCAAAAGTGAGCTGATTTAGGTAACCGAAAAATAATTCCAAAAACACAGACTTTCAGGAAGCCAAATTTCAAGAGGGAAAGTTTACTCACCACTGTTTAAAAAAAAAATTCACACCACGACACGATGCAGAACATCGCTCAATATTGAAGAAATGCAAACCCCACCGTATAGCGAGGCATCGCCTCGCGGCATGCAAAATGGCCAGCACGAAAAAGTCTCCAAACAAGCGATGCGGGAGTGACTGTGGAGAAAAGGGAACCTTCCCACTCGTTGAGTGGAAATGTACATTGATAACCGCCACTAGAAAGCACTGTATACCAGTTGCTAGAAAACAAAGGAGATACAACCATATATTTCTGCTGTCCCACTCCTGTGCGTTACCCGGGAAAATCCTGAATTCATCAAGATACATGCACCTCAACGTTCATTGCCGCAGTATTTGCAATCGCAAAGGCACAAAAACTACAAAATAGTCCAGCGAGTGATGAATACATAAACAGGAGGTCCTACGTGTATACAAGGGACTGTTACTCAGCCAGGAAAAAGATATGAAATAATGCCATTAGAAGGGACATGGGTTGACCTGGGATGCCCAAACACTGAGTGAAGCCAGCCAGATAGAGGAGGACCCATAGTATATAATATCACTTATAGGAGGAATGGAAATGTACATACAACTGAACTAGTTTACAAAAGAGAAACAGACTCACCGACTTTCAAAATAACCTAGGGTTACCAAAAAGAAAGTGGGGTAGGAGATACAAGTTAGGCGGTTCACACGAACACATACACAGTAAAATTCCTATAAACATATATATAAAACACGCACTCGACAAGGACTACTGTACAACACCAGGACCTCTACTCAACGTTCTGCAATAACCTATACGGAAAGGAATCTGGAAAAGAGCAGCTATATTACATGTGTAACTGAATCAGCTTGCTGTACACCTACACCAAACACCACACTGTAATTTACCCCTAACGCAACATACCATAAGAATTAAACTAAAAATGAACGCCGAAGGGCAGAAGTGAGTACACTTTTCGCCTCCTGCCTCGGTGATATGCGCTGGTGTCACATCCCGCAGCCTCAGCAGCCTGGGGTCCCAAGGGTGCACTGAGGTGGAGCGGAGACACCTGAGGAGGGTGTGCCTGCAAATGCAGCCCCTTAAAGCTGTCGTGTCCCTTCCTTTCTGGGTGCAACGAAAATTTCAGAATCTAGGTGGGCCTTTATACAGCTAAAGGAAGCCAAGTGCACCCAAACCCTGGTGGACCGTCTGGGCTGCAGGAGCTTCAAAAAGTGACCGAGCCTCCACGGCTGCTGGTTGGTGGGGTCCCCACATCCAGCCTCCCTTGCCAGCAGTCACCCCACCTACACACCCCAGCACCACCAGCAGGTTGGTTTGGCAAGGGTTCGGAATATTCGGGGGCCTGAATCTGAACGGGGGAAGAAGTAGTGACACACAAGCCCTTGGGTGTTGCCCCTGGCACCTTGCCCTCTAATTCACAGCCCAGTAAGATGACTCTCCTAAAGCTTTTAGTTGCCCAGGAAGCAGAGTTGGGCACGAAGAAATGCTGCCGCCTTGTGGACGTTTAACGTAACAACAACTTTACAACCGGTGCTTCAGGGCACCTCATATTCACAAAGCCTGTGGGGATTTTAATGACACGTGTCCTCAGAAATGACCTGGGATAGGTAACTGAAAAAAATTCGAAACACACAGACTTTCAGGAAGCCAAATTTCAAAAGGGAAAGCTTACTCACACTGTTTAAAAAAAAAAAAAACCCGACCACGACAGGAAGTGGAAAATCGCTGATTATTCTAGAAATGCATATCAAGAGTATAAAGTGGTATCATCTCGCAGCAGGCAGTATGGCCAGCATCAAAAACTCTACAAACAATCGATTGGCGGAGTGAGTCTGGAGAAAAGGGAACCTTCCCACTCGTTGAGTGGAAATGTACATTGATAACCGCCACTAGAAAGCACCGTATCCGAGTTCCTAGAAAACTAAAGAGAGAGTGAACCTGTCCTTCTGCAGTCCCAATTCCGGGCGTTACTCGGGAAAATCCATAATTCAAAAAGACACAAGCACCCCAACTTTCATTGCGGCACTATTTACAATCGCCAAGACACAAAAACAAATAGTCCAGCGAGTGATGAATAGAGAAAGGGGAGGTCCTACGTGTATACAAGGGACTGTTACTCAGCCAGGAAAAAGAAAGAATAATGCCACTGGAAAGAACATGGATGGACCTGGGATTCCAAAACACTGAGTGAACACAATCAGACAGAGGAGGACCCGTAGCATATATATCACTTATAGGAGGAATGGAAACATACATACAACTGAACTAGTTCACAAAACAGAAACAGACTCACCGACTTTCAAAATAAACCTAGGGTTACTAAAAAACATAGGTGGCGAGGAGATATAAGTTAGGCGTTTCCCATGAACACACACACAGTAAAACACCTATAAACATATATATAAAACACGCACTCGACAAGGACTACTGTACAACACCAGGACCTCTACTCAACGTTCTGCAATAACCTATATGGAAAAGGAATCCAAAAAACCCTAGATATATTATATGTTTAAATGAATCAGATTGCAGTACACCTACAGCAATCACCACACTGTAAATTACCCCTAATGCAACATAGCATAAGAATTAAACTAAAAATGAATACAAAAGGCCAGAAATGGGCACGCTTTTCACCTCTGGCCTCGGTGATATGCGCTGGTGTCACATCCCCGCAGCCTGAGCAGCCTGCGTTCCCAAGGGTGCACTGAGGTGGAGCGGAGAGACCTGAGAACCATGTGCCTGCAAATGCAGCCCCTTAGAGCTGTCGTGTCTCTTCCTTTATGGGTGGAACCAAAACTTCAGAAGCTGGGTGGGCCTTCCTAGACCTAAAAGGAAGCCAAGTGCACCCGAACCATGGGGGATCATCTGGGCTGCAGGAGATTCAAAAAGTGACCGAGCCTCCAAGGCTGCTGGTGGTGGGGTTCCCACATCCAGCCTCCTTGCCAGGAGTCACCCCACCTACACAGCGCAGCAGCCCCAGCAGGGTGGTTTAGCCAGGCTTCGGAATTTTCCGGGGCGTGAAGCTCAACGGGGGAAGAGGTAGTGACACACACGTCCTTGGGTGTTCCCTCTGGCACCTTCCCCTCTAATTCACAGCCCAGTAAGATGACTCTTCCTAAAGCTTTTGGTTGCCGAGGAACCAGTTGTGGGCACTTAGAAATGCTGCCGCCTTGTGGACGTTTTCCGTAACAACAACTTTACACCCGGTGCTTCAGGGCACCTCATATTCACAAAGCCTGTGGGGCTTTTAATGACACGTGTTCTCAAAAGTGAGCTGATTTAGGTAACCGAAAAATAATTCCAAAAACACAGACTTTCAGGAAGCCAAATTTCAAGAGGGAAAGTTTACTCACACTGTTTAAAAAAAAAATTCACACCACGACACGATGCAGAACATCGCTCAATATTGAAGAAATGCAAACCCACCGTATAGCGAGGCATCGCCTCGCGGCATGCAAAATGGCCAGCACGAAAAAGTCTCCAAACAAGCGATGCGGGAGTGAGTGTGGAGAAAAGGGAACCTTCCCACTCGTTGAGTGGAAATGTACATTGATAACCGCCACTAGAAAGCACTGTATACCAGTTGCTAGAAAACAAAGGAGAATACAACCATATATTTCTGCTGTCCCTCTCCTGTGCGTTACCCGGGAAAATCCTGAATTCAACAAGATACATGCACCCCAACGTTCATTGCCGCAGTATTTGCAATCGCAAAGGCACAAAAACTACAAAATAGTCCAGCGAGTGATGAATACATAAACAGGAGGTCCTACGTGTATACAAGGGACTGTTACTCAGCCAGGAAAAAGAATGAAATAATGCCATTAGAAGGGACATGGGTTGACCTGGGATGCCCAAACACTGAGTGAAGCCAGCCAGATAGAGGAGGACCCATAGTATATAATATCACTTATAGGAGGAATGGAAATGTACATACAACTGAACTAGTTTACAAAAGAGAAACAGACTCACCGACTTTCAAATAAACCTAGGGTTACCAAAAAGAAAGTGGGGTAGGAGATACAAGTTAGGCGGTTCACATGAACACATACACAGTAAAATTCCTATAAACATATATATAAAACACGCACTCGACAAGGACTACTGTACAACACCAGGACCTCTACTCAACGTTCTGCAATAACCTATACGGAAAAGGAATCTGGAAAAGAGCAGCTATATTACATGTGTAACTGAATCAGCTTGCTGTACACCTACACCAAACACCACACTGTAATTTACCCCTAACGCAACATACCATAAGAATTAAACTAAAAATGAACGCCGAAGGACAGAAGTGAGTACACTTTTCGCCTCCTGCCTCGGTGATATGCGCTGGTGTCACATCCCCCGCAGCCTCAGCAGCCTGGGGTCCCAAGGGTGCACTGAGGTGGAGCGGAGACACCTGAGGAGGGTGTGCCTGCAAATGCAGCCCCTTAAAGCTGTCGTGTCCCTTCCTTTCTGGGTGCAACGAAAATTTCAGAATCTAGGTGGGCCTTCATACAGCTAAAAGGAAGCCAAGTGCACCCAAACCCTGGTGGACCGTCTGGGCTGCAGGAGCTTCAAAAAGTGACCGAGCCTCCACGGCTGCTGGTTGGTGGGGTCCCCACATCCAGCCTCCTTGCCAGCAGTCACCCCACCTACACACCCCAGCACCACCAGCAGGTTGGTTTGGCAAGGGTTCGGAATATTCGGGGGCCTGAATCTGAACGGGGGAAGAAGTAGTGACACACAAGCCCTTGGGTGTTGCCCCTGGCACCTTGCCCTCTAATTCACAGCCCAGTAAGATGACTCTTCCTAAAGCTTTTAGTTGCCCAGGAAGCAGAGTTGGGCACGAAGAAATGCTGCCGCCTTGTGGACGTTTAACGTAACAACAACTTTACAACCGGTGCTTCAGGGCACCTCATATTCACAAAGCCTGTGGGGATTTTAATGACACGTGTCCTCAGAAATGACCTGGGATAGGTAACTGAAAAAAAATTCGAAACACACAGACTTTCAGGAAGCCAAATTTCAAAGGGAAAGCTTACTCACACTGTTTTTAAAAAAAAAAAAAACCCCGACCACGACAGGAAGTGGAAAATCGCTGATTATTCTAGAAATGCATATCAAGAGTATAAAGTGGTATCATCTCGCAGCAGGCAGTATGGCCAGCATCAAAAACTCTACAAACAATCGATGGGGGAGTGAGTCTGGAGAAAAGGGAACCTTCCCACTCGTTGAGTGGAAATGTACATTGATAACCGCCACTAGAAAGCACCGGATCCGAGTTCCTAGAAAACTAAAGAGAGAGTGAACCTGTCCTTCTGCAGTCCCAATTCCGGGCGTTACTCGGGAAAATCCATAATTCAAAAAGACACAAGCACCCCAACTTTCATTGCGGCACTATTTACAATCGCCAAGACACAAAAACAAATAGTCCAGCGAGTGATGAATAGAGAAAGGGGAGGTCCTACGTGTATACAAGGGACTGTTACTCAGCCAGGAAAAAGAAAGAAATAATGCCACTGGAAAGAACATGGATGGACCTGGGATTCCAAAACACTGAGTGAACACAGTCAGACAGAGGAGGACCCGTAGCATATATATCACTTATAGGAGGAATGGAAACATACATACAACTGAACTAGTTTACAAAACAGAAACAGACTCACCGACTTTCAAAATAAACCTAGGGTTACTAAAAAACATAGGTGGCGAGGAGATATAAGTTAGGCGTTTCCCATGAACACATACACAGTAAAACACCTATAAACGTATATATAAAACACACACTCGACAAGGACTACTGTACAACACCAGGACCTCTACTCAACGTTCTGCAATAACCTATATGGAAAAGGAATCCAAAAAACCCTAGATATATTATATGTTTAAATGAATCAGATTGCAGTACACCTACAGCAATCACCACACTGTAAATTACCCCTAATGCAACATAGCATAAGAATTAAACTAAAAATGAATACAAAAGGCCAGAAATGGGCACGCTTTTCACCTCCGGCCTCGGTGATGTGCGCTGGTGTCACATCCCCGCAGCCTCAGCAGCCTGGGGTCCCAAGGGTGCACTGAGGTGGAGCGGAGACACCTGAGGAGGATGTGCCTGCAAATGCAGCCCCTTAAAGCTGTCGTGTCCCTTCCTTTCTAGGTGCAACGAAAATTTCAGAATCTAGGTGGGCCTTCCTAAAGCTAAAAGGAAGCCACGTGCTCCCAAACCCTGGTGGCCTGTCTGGGCCGCAGGAGGTTCAAAAAGCGACCGAGACTCCACGGCTGCTGGTGATGGGATTCCCATATCCATCCTCCTTGCCAGGAGTCACCCCACCTATGCACCGCAGCACCCCCAGCAGGGTGGTTTAGCCAGGGTTCGGAATTTTCCGGGGCGTGAAGCTTAACAGGGAAGAGGTAGTGACACACACGCCCTTGGGTGTTCCCTCTGGCACCTTCCCCTCTAATTCACAGCCCAGTAAGATGACTCTTCCTAAAGCGTTTGGTTGCCGAGGAACCAGTTGTGGGCACTTAGAAATGCTGCCGCCTTGTGGACTTGACCCGTAACAACAACCTTACAACCGGTGCTGCAGGCCACCTAATATTCACAAAGCCTGTGGGGCTTCTAAAGACACGTGTCCTCAGAAATGACCTGGGTTAGGTAACTGAAAAAAAAATTCGGAACACTCAGACATTCAAAAAGCCAAATTTCAAAAGGGAAAGTTTACTCACACTGTTTAAAAAAAAAAACCCCGACAACGACTGGAAGTGGAAAATCGCTGATTATTCTAGAAATACAAATCAGAAGTATAAAGAGGCATCACCCCGCAGCAGACAGTATGGCCAGCATCAAAACGTGTACAAACATTCGATGGGGAACGAGTGTGGAGTAAAAGGCACCTTCCCACTCGGTGAGTCGAAATGTACATTGGTAACCACCACTAGAAAGCACTGTATCCCAGTTCCTAGAAAACTAAGGAGAGAGCGACCCTATACTACTGCAGGCCCACTCCTGGGCATTACTCGGGAAAATCCATAATTCAAAAAGACACAAGCACCCCAACTTTCATTTGTGGCACTATTTAGAATCGCCAAGACACAAAAACAAATAGTCCAGCGAGTGATGAATAGAGACAGGGGAGGCCCTACGTGTATAGAAGGGGCTGTTACTCAGCCAGGAAAAAGAATGAAATAATGCCATTGGAAAGAACATGGATGGACCTGGGATGCCCAAACACTGAGTGAACACAGTCAGACAGAGGAGGACCCATAGCATATAATATCACTTATAGGAGGAATGGAAACATACATACAACTGAACTAGTTCACAAAACAGAAACAGAATCACCGACTTTCAAAATAAGCCTAGGGTTACCAAAAAACAGAGGTGGCGAGGAGATATAAGTTAGGCGGTTCACATGAACACACACACAGTAAAATACCTATAAACATATGCATAAAACACGCACTCGACAAGGACTACTGTACAACACCAGGACCTCTACTCAACGTTCTGCAATAACCTATATGGAAAAGGAATCCAAAAAACACTAGATGTATTATATGTTTAAATGAATCAGATTGCAGTACACCTACAGCAATCACCACACTGTAAATTACCCCTAATGCAACATAGCATAAGAATTAAACTAAAAATGAATACAAAAGGCCAGAAATGGGCACGCTTTTCACCTCCGGCCTCGGTGATGTGCGCTGGTGTCACATCCCCGCAGCCTGAGCAGCCTGCGTTCCCAAGGGTGCACTGAGGTGGAGCAGAGAGACCTGAGAACCATGTGCCTGCAAATGCAGCCCCTTAGAGCTGTCGTGTCTCTTCCTTTATGGGTGGAAGCAAAACTTCAGAAGCTGGGTGGGCCTTCCTAGAGCTAAAAGGAAGCCAAGTGCACCCGAACCATGGGGGATCATCTGGGCTGCAGGAGATTCAAAAGTGACCGAGCCTCCAAGGCTGCTGGTGGTGGGGTTCCCACATCCAGCCTCCTTGCCAGGAGTCACCCCACCTACACAGCGCAGCAGCCCCAGCAGGGTGCTATAGCCAGGCTTCGGAATTTTCCGGGGCGTGAAGCTCAACGGGGGAAGAGGTAGTGACACACACGTCCTTGGGTGTTCCCTCTGGCACCTTCCCCTCTAATTCACACGCAGGAAGTTTACTCTACCTGAAGCTCTTGGTTGCCCAGGAAAGAGTGGGCACGAGGAAATGCTGCCGCCTTGTGGACGTTTTCCGTAACAACAACTTTACACCCGGTGCTTCAGGGCACCTCATATTCACAAAGCCTGTGGGGCTTTTAATGACACGTGTTCTCAAAAGTGAGCTGATTTAGGTAACCGAAAAATAATTCCAAAAACACAGACTTTCAGGAAGCCAAATTTCAAGAGGGAAAGTTTACTCACACTGTTTAAAAAAAAAAATTCACACCACGACACGATGCAGAACATCGCTCAATATTGAAGAAATGCAAACCCACCGTATAGCGAGGCATCGCCTCGCGGCATGCAAAATGGCCAGCACGAAAAAGTCTCCAAACAAGCGATGGGGGAGTGAGTGTGGAGAAAAGGGAACCTTCCCACTCGTTGAGTGGAAATGTACATTGATAACCGCCACTAGAAAGCACTGTATACCAGTTGCTAGAAAACAAAGGAGAATACAACCATATATTTCTGCTGTCCCACTCCTGTGCGTTACCCGGGAAAATCCTGAATTCAACAAGATACATGCACCTCAACGTTCATTGCCGCAGTATTTGCAATCGCAAAGGCACAAAAACTACAAAATAGTCCAGCGAGTGATGAATACATAAACAGGAGGTCCTACGTGTATACAAGGGACTGTTACTCAGCCAGGAAAAAGAATGAAATAATGCCATTAGAAGGGACATGGGTTGACCTGGGATGCCCAAACACTGAGTGAAGCCAGCCAGATAGAGGAGGACCCATAGTATATAATATCACTTATAGGAGGAATGGAAATGTACATACAACTGAACTAGTTTACAAAAGAGAAACAGACTCACCGACTTTCAAAATAAACCTAGGGTTACTAAAAAACATAGGTGGCGAGGAGATATAAGTTAGGCGTTTCCCATGAACACATACACAGTAAAACACCTATAAACATATATATAAAACACACACTCGACAAGGACTACTGTACAACACCAGGACCTCTACTCAACGTTCTGCAATAACCTATATGGAAAAGGAATCCAAAAAACCCTAGATATATTATATGTTTAAATGAATCAGATTGCAGTACACCTACAGCAATCACCACACTGTAAATTACCCCTAATGCAACATAGCACAAGAATTAAACTAAAAATGAATACAAAAGGCCAGAAATGGGTACACTTTTCACCTCCGGCCTCGGTGATGTGCGCTGGTGTCACATCCCCGCAGCCTCAGCAGCCTGGGGTCCCAAGGGTGCACTGAGGTGGAGCGGAGACACCTGAGGAGGATGTGCCTGCAAATGCAGCCCCTTAAAGCTGTCGTGTCCCTTCCTTTCTAGGTGCAACGAAAATTTCAGAATCTAGGTGGGCCTTCCTAAAGCTAAAAGGAAGCCACGTGCTCCCAAACCCTGGTGGCCTGTCTGGGCCGCAGGAGGTTCAAAAAGCGACCGAGACTCCACGGCTGCTGGTGATGGGATTCCCATATCCATCCTCCTTGCCAGGAGTCACCCCACCTACGCACCGCAGCACCCCCAGCAGGGTGGTTTAGCCAGGGTTCGGAATTTTCCGGGGCGTGAAGCTTAACAGGGAAGAGGTAGTGACACACACGCCCTTGGGTGTTCCCTCTGGCACCTTCCCCTCTAATTCACAGCCCAGTAAGATGACTCTTCCTAAAGCTTTTGGTTGCCGAGGAACCAGTTGTGGGCACTTAGAAATGCTGCCGCCTTGTGGACTTGTCCCGTAACAACAACCTTACAACCGGTGCTGCAGGCCACCTAATGTTCACAAAGCCTGTGGGGCTTCTAAAAACACGTGTCCTCAGAAATGACCTGGGTTAGGTAACTGAAAAAAAATTCGGAACACTCAGACATTCAAAAAGCCGATTTCAAAAGGGAAAGTTTACTCACACTGTTTAAAAAAAAAAAACCCCGACAACGACTGGAAGTGGAAAATCGCTGATTATTCTAGAAATACAAATCAGAAGTATAAAGAGGCATCACCCCGCAGCAGACAGTATGGCCAGCATCAAAACGTGTACAAACATTCGATGGGGAACGAGTGTGGAGTAAAAGGCACCTTCCCACTCGGTGAGTCGAAATGTACATTGGTAGCCACCACTAGAAAGCACTGTATCCCAGTTCCTAGAAAACTAAGGAGAGAGCGACCCTATACTACTGCAGGCCCACTCCTGGGCATTACTCGGGAAAATCCATAATTCAAAAAGACACAAGCACCCCAACTTTCATTTGTGGCACTATTTAGAATCGCCAAGACACAAAAACAAATAGTCCAGCGAGTGATGAATAGAGACAGGGGAGGCCCTACGTGTATAGAAGGGGCTGTTACTCAGCCAGGAAAAAGAATGAAATAATGCCATTGGAAAGAACATGGATGGACCTGGGATGCCCAAACACTGAGTGAACACAGTCAGACAGAGGAGGACCCATAGCATATAATATCACTTATAGGAGGAATGGAAACATACATACAACTGAACTAGTTCACAAAACAGAAACAGAATCACCGACTTTCAAAATAAGCCTAGGGTTACCAAAAAACATAGGTGGCGAGGAGATGTAAGTTAGGCGGTTCACATGAACACACACACAGTAAAATACCTATAAACATATGCATAAAACACGCACTCGACAAGGACTACTGTACAACACCAGGACCTCTACTCAACGTTCTGCAATAACCTATATGGAAAAGGAATCCAAAAAACACTAGATGTATTATATGTTTAAATGAATCAGATTGCAGTACACCTACAGCAATCACCACACTGTAAATTACCCCTAATGCAACATAGCATAAGAATTAAACTAAAAATGAATACAAAAGGCCAGAAATGGGCACGCTTTTCACCTCCGGCCTCGGTGATATGCGCTGGTGTCACATCCCCGCAGCCTGAGCAGCCTGCGTTCCCAAGGGTGCACTGAGGTGGAGCAGAGAGACCTGAGAACCATGTGCCTGCAAATGCAGCCCCTTAGAGCTGTCGTGTCTCTTCCTTTATGGGTGGAAGCAAAACTTCAGAAGCTGGGTGGGCCTTCCTAGAGCTAAAAGGAAGCCAAGTGCACCCGAACCATGGGGGATCATCTGGGCTGCAGGAGATTCAAAAAGTGACCGAGCCTCCAAGGCTGCTGGTGGTGGGGTTCCCACATCCAGCCTCCTTGCCAGGAGTCACCCCACCTACACAGCGCAGCAGCCCCAGCAGGGTGCTATAGCCAGGCTTCGGAATTTTCCGGGGCGTGAAGCTCAACGGGGGAAGAGGTAGTGACACACACGTCCTTGGGTGTTCCCTCTGGCACCTTCCCCTCTAATTCACACGCAGGAAGTTTACTCTACCTGAAGCTCTTGGTTGCCCAGGAAAGAGTTGGGCACGAGGAAATGCTGCCGCCTTGTGGACGTTTTCCGTAACAACAACTTTACACCCGGTGCTTCAGGGCACCTCATATTCACAAAGCCTGTGGGGCTTTTAAAGACACGTGTTCTCAAAAGTGAGCTGATTTAGGTAACCGAAAAATAATTCCAAAAACACAGACTTTCAGGAAGCCAAATTTCAAGAGGGAAAGTTTACTCAACACTGTTTAAAAAAAAATTCACACCACGACACGATGCAGCAC
Organism: Tursiops truncatus; assembly: GCF_011762595.2. Lineage (NCBI taxonomy): Eukaryota > Metazoa > Chordata > Mammalia > Artiodactyla > Delphinidae > Tursiops > Tursiops truncatus. Next base: position 17,322 of record NW_022983332.1, read on the forward strand.
ATCGCTCAATATTGAAGAAATGCAAACCCACCGTATAGCGAGGCATCGCCTCGCGGCATGCAAAATGGCCAGCACGAAAAAGTCTCCAAACAAGCGATGGGGGAGTGAGTGTGGAGAAAAGGGAACCTTCCCACTCGTTGAGTGGAAATGTACATTGATAACCGCCACTAGAAAGCACTGTATACCAGTTGCTAGAAAACAAAGGAGAATACAACCATATATTTCTGCTGTCCCTCTCCTGTGCGTTACCCGGGAAAATCCTGAATTCAACAAGATACATGCACCCCAACGTTCATTGCCGCAGTATTTGCAATCGCAAAGGCACAAAAACTACAAAATAGTCCAGCGAGTGATGAATACATAAACAGGAGGTCCTACGTGTATACAAGGGACTGTTACTCAGCCAGGAAAAAGAATGAAATAATGCCATTAGAAGGGACATGGGTTGACCTGGGATGCCCAAACACTGAGTGAAGCCAGCCAGATAGAGGAGGACCCATAGTATATAATATCACTTATAGGAGGAATGGAAATGTACATACAACTGAACTAGTTTACAAAAGAGAAACAGACTCACCGACTTTCAAAATAAACCTAGGGTTACCAAAAAGAAAGTGGGGTAGGAGATACAAGTTAGGCGGTTCACATGAACACATACACAGTAAAATTCCTATAAACATATATATAAAACACGCACTCGACAAGGACTACTGTACAACACCAGGACCTCTACTCAACGTTCTGCAATAACCTATACGGAAAAGGAATCTGGAAAAGAGCAGCTATATTACATGTGTAACTGAATCAGCTTGCTGTACACCTACACCAAACACCACACTGTAATTTACCCCTAACGCAACATACCATAAGAATTAAACTAAAAATGAACGCCGAAGGACAGAAGTGAGTACACTTTTCGCCTCCTGCCTCGGTGATATGCCCTGGTGTCACATCCCCGCAGCCTCAGCAGCCTGGGGTCCCAAGGGTGCACTGAGGTGGAGCGGAGACACCTGAGGAGGGTGTGCCTGCAAATGCAGCCCCTTAAAGCTGTCGTGTCCCTTCCTTTCTGGGTGGAACTAAAATTTCAGAATCTAGGTGGGCCTTCATACAGCTAAAAGGAAGCCAAGTGCACCCAAACCCTGGTGGACCGTCTGGGCTGCAGGAGCTTCAAAAAGTGACCGAGCCTCCACGGCTGCTGGTTGGTGGGGTCCCCACATCCAGCCTCCTTGCGAGCAGTCACCCCACCTACACACCCCAGCACCACCAGCAGGTTGGTTTGGCAAGGGTTCGGAATATTCGGGGGCCTGAATCTGAACGGGGGAAGAAGTAGTGACACATAAGCCCTTGGGTGTTGCCCCTGGCACCTTGCCCTCTAATTCACAGCCCAGTAAGATGACTCTTCCTAAAGCTTTTAGTTGCCCAGGAAGCAGAGTTGGGCACGAAGAAATGCTGCCGCCTTGTGGACGTTTAACGTAACAACAACTTTACAACCGGTGCTTCAGGGCACCTCATATTCACAAAGCCTGTGGGGATTTTAATGACACGTGTCCTCAGAAATGACCTGGGATAGGTAACTGAAAAAAAATTCGAAACACACAGACTTTCAGGAAGCCAAATTTCAAAAGGGAAAGCTTACTCACACTGTTTTAAAAAAAAAAAAAACCCCGACCACGACAGGAAGTGGAAAATCGCTGATTATTCTAGAAATGCATATCAAGAGTATAAAGTGGTATCATCTCGCAGCAGGCAGTATGGCCAGCATCAAAAACTCTACAAACAATCGATGGGGGAGTGAGTCTGGAGAAAAGGGAACCTTCCCACTCGTTGAGTGGAAATGTACATTGATAACCGCCACTAGAAAGCACCGGATCCGAGTTCCTAGAAAACTAAAGAGAGAGTGAACCTGTCCTTCTGCAGTCCCAATTCCGGGCGTTACTCGGGAAAATCCATAATTCAAAAAGACACAAGCACCCCAACTTTCATTGCGGCACTATTTACAATCGCCAAGACACAAAAACAAATAGTCCAGCGAGTGATGAATAGAGAAAGGGGAGGTCCTACGTGTATACAAGGGACTGTTACTCAGCCAGGAAAAAGAAAGAAATAATGCCACTGGAAAGAACATGGATGGACCTGGGATTCCAAAACACTGAGTGAACACAGTCAGACAGACTGTGTTCTGTAGCATATATATCACTTATAGGAGGAATGGAAACATACATACAACTGAACTAGTTTACAAAACAGAAACAGACTCACCGACTTTCAAAATAAACCTAGGGTTACTAAAAAACATAGGTGGCGAGGAGATATAAGTTAGGCGTTTCCCATGAACACATACACAGTAAAACACCTATAAACGTATATATAAAACACACACTCGACAAGGACTACTGTACAACACCAGGACCTCTACTCAACGTTCTGCAATAACCTATATGGAAAAGGAATCCAAAAAACCCTAGATATATTATATGTTTAAATGAATCAGATTGCAGTACACCTACAGCAATCACCACACTGTAAATTACCCCTAATGCAACATAGCACAAGAATTAAACTAAAAATGAATACAAAAGGCCAGAAATGGGTACACTTTTCACCTCCGGCCTCGGTGATGTGCGCTGGTGTCACATCCCCGCAGCCTCAGCAGCCTGGGGTCCCAAGGGTGCACTGAGGTGGAGCGGAGACACCTGAGGAGGATGTGCCTGCAAATGCAGCCCCTTAAAGCTGTCGTGTCCCTTCCTTTCTAGGTGCAACGAAAATTTCAGAATCTAGGTGGGCCTTCCTAAAGCTAAAAGGAAGCCACGTGCTCCCAAACCCTGGTGGCCTGTCTGGGCCGCAGGAGGTTCAAAAAGCGACCGAGACTCCACGGCTGCTGGTGATGGGATTCCCATATCCATCCTCCTTGCCAGGAGTCACCCCACCTATGCACCGCAGCACCCCCAGCAGGGTGGTTTAGCCAGGGTTCGGAATTTTCCGGGGCGTGAAGCTTAACAGGGAAGAGGTAGTGACACACACGCCCTTGGGTGTTCCCTCTGGCACCTTCCCCTCTAATTCACAGCCCAGTAAGATGACTCTTCCTAAAGCGTTTGGTTGCCGAGGAACCAGTTGTGGGCACTTAGAAATGCTGCCGCCTTGTGGACTTGTCCCGTAACAACAACCTTACAACCGGTGCTGCAGGCCACCTAATATTCACAAAGCCTGTGGGGCTTCTAAAGACACGTGTCCTCAGAAATGACCTGGGTTAGGTAACTGAAAAAAAATTCGGAACACTCAGACATTCAAAAAGCCAAATTTCAAAAGGGAAAGTTTACTCACACTGTTTAAAAAAAAAAACCCCGACAACGACTGGAAGTGGAAAATCGCTGATTATTCTAGAAATACAAATCAGAAGTATAAAGAGGCATCACCCCGCAGCAGACAGTATGGCCAGCATCAAAACGTGTACAAACATTCGATGGGGAACGAGTGTGGAGTAAAAGGCACCTTCCCACTCGGTGAGTCGAAATGTACATTGGTAACCACCACTAGAAAGCACTGTATCCCAGTTCCTAGAAAACTAAGGAGAGAGCGACCCTATACTACTGCAGGCCCACTCCTGGGCATTACTCGGGAAAATCCATAATTCAAAAAGACACAAGCACCCCAACTTTCATTTGTGGCACTATTTAGAATCGCCAAGACACAAAAACAAATAGTCCAGCTAGTGATGAATAGAGACAGGGGAGGCCCTACGTGTATAGAAGGGGCTGTTACTCAGCCAGGAAAAAGAATGAAATAATGCCATTGGAAAGAACATGGATGGACCTGGGATGCCCAAACACTGAGTGAACACAGTCAGACAGAGGAGGACCCATAGCATATAATATCACTTATAGGAGGAATGGAAACATACATACAACTGAACTAGTTCACAAAACAGAAACAGAATCACCGACTTTCAAAATAAGCCTAGGGTTACCAAAAAACATAGGTGGCGAGGAGATGTAAGTTAGGCGGTTCACATGAACACACACACAGTAAAATACCTATAAACATATGCATAAAACACGCACTCGACAAGGACTACTGTACAACACCAGGACCTCTACTCAACGTTCTGCAATAACCTATATGGAAAAGGAATCCAAAAAACACTAGATGTATTATATGTTTAAATGAATCAGATTGCAGTACACCTACAGCAATCACCACACTGTAAATTACCCCTAATGCAACATAGCATAAGAATTAAACTAAAAATGAATACAAAAGGCCAGAAATGGGCACGCTTTTCACCTCCGGCCTCGGTGATATGCGCTGGTGTCACATCCCCGCAGCCTGAGCAGCCTGCGTTCCCAAGGGTGCACTGAGGTGGAGCAGAGAGACCTGAGAACCATGTGCCTGCAAATGCAGCCCCTTAGAGCTGTCGTGTCTCTTCCTTTATGGGTGGAAGCAAAACTTCAGAAGCTGGGTGGGCCTTCCTAGAGCTAAAAGGAAGCCAAGTGCACCCGAACCATGGGGGATCATCTGGGCTGCAGGAGATTCAAAAAGTGACCGAGCCTCCAAGGCTGCTGGTGGTGGGGTTCCCACATCCAGCCTCCTTGCCAGGAGTCACCCCACCTACACAGCGCAGCAGCCCCAGCAGGGTGCTATAGCCAGGCTTCGGAATTTTCCGGGGCGTGAAGCTCAACGGGGGAAGAGGTAGTGACACACACGTCCTTGGGTGTTCCCTCTGGCACCTTCCCCTCTAATTCACACGCAGGAAGTTTACTCTACCTGAAGCTCTTGGTTGCCCAGGAAAGAGTTGGGCACGAGGAAATGCTGCCGCCTTGTGGACGTTTTCCGTAACAACAACTTTACACCCGGTGCTTCAGGGCACCTCATATTCACAAAGCCTGTGGGGCTTTTAAAGACACGTGTTCTCAAAAGTGAGCTGATTTAGGTAACCGAAAAATAATTCCAAAAACACAGACTTTCAGGAAGCCAAATTTCAAGAGGGAAAGTTTACTCAACACTGTTTAAAAAAAAATTCACACCACGACACGATGCAGCACATCGCTCAATATTGAAGAAATGCAAACCCACCGTATAGCGAGGCATCGCCTCGCGGCATGCAAAATGGCCAGCACGAAAAAGTCTCCAAACAAGCGATGGGGGAGTGAGTGTGGAGAAAAGGGAACCTTCCCACTCGTTGAGTGGAAATGTACATTGATAACCGCCACTAGAAAGCACTGTATACCAGTTGCTAGAAAACAAAGGAGAATACAACCATATATTTCTGCTGTCCCTCTCCTGTGCGTTACCCGGGAAAATCCTGAATTCAACAAGATACATGCACCCCAACGTTCATTGCCGCAGTATTTGCAATCGCAAAGGCACAAAAACTACAAAATAGTCCAGCGAGTGATGAATACATAAACAGGAGGTCCTACGTGTATACAAGGGACTGTTACTCAGCCAGGAAAAAGAATGAAATAATGCCATTAGAAGGGACATGGGTTGACCTGGGATGCCCAAACACTGAGTGAAGCCAGCCAGATAGAGGAGGACCCATAGTATATAATATCACTTATAGGAGGAATGGAAATGTACATACAACTGAACTAGTTTACAAAAGAGAAACAGACTCACCGACTTTCAAAATAAACCTAGGGTTACCAAAAAGAAAGTGGGGTAGGAGATACAAGTTAGGCGGTTCACATGAACACATACACAGTAAAATTCCTATAAACATATATATAAAACACGCACTCGACAAGGACTACTGTACAACACCAGGACCTCTACTCAACGTTCTGCAATAACCTATACGGAAAAGGAATCTGGAAAAGAGCAGCTATATTACATGTGTAACTGAATCAGCTTGCTGTACACCTACACCAAACACCACACTGTAATTTACCCCTAACGCAACATACCATAAGAATTAAACTAAAAATGAACGCCGAAGGACAGAAGTGAGTACACTTTTCGCCTCCTGCCTCGGTGATATGCCCTGGTGTCACATCCCCGCAGCCTCAGCAGCCTGGGGTCCCAAGGGTGCACTGAGGTGGAGCGGAGACACCTGAGGAGGGTGTGCCTGCAAATGCAGCCCCTTAAAGCTGTCGTGTCCCTTCCTTTCTGGGTGGAACTAAAATTTCAGAATCTAGGTGGGCCTTCATACAGCTAAAAGGAAGCCAAGTGCACCCAAACCCTGGTGGACCGTCTGGGCTGCAGGAGCTTCAAAAAGTGACCGAGCCTCCACGGCTGCTGGTTGGTGGGGTCCCCACATCCAGCCTCCTTGCCAGCAGTCACCCCACCTACACACCCCAGCACCACCAGCAGGTTGGTTTGGCAAGGGTTCGGAATATTCGGGGGCCTGAATCTGAACGGGGGAAGAAGTAGTGACACATAAGCCCTTGGGTGTTGCCCCTGGCACCTTGCCCTCTAATTCACAGCCCAGTAAGATGACTCTTCCTAAAGCTTTTAGTTGCCCAGGAAGCAGAGTTGGGCACGAAGAAATGCTGCCGCCTTGTGGACGTTTAACGTAACAACAACTTTACAACCGGTGCTTCAGGGCACCTCATATTCACAAAGCCTGTGGGGATTTTAATGACACGTGTCCTCAGAAATGACCTGGGATAGGTAACTGAAAAAAAATTCGAAACACACAGACTTTCAGGAAGCCAAATTTCAAAAGGGAAAGCTTACTCACACTGTTTTAAAAAAAAAAAAAACCCCGACCACGACAGGAAGTGGAAAATCGCTGATTATTCTAGAAATGCATATCAAGAGTATAAAGTGGTATCATCTCGCAGCAGGCAGTATGGCCAGCATCAAAAACTCTACAAACAATCGATGGGGGAGTGAGTCTGGAGAAAAGGGAACCTTCCCACTCGTTGAGTGGAAATGTACATTGATAACCGCCACTAGAAAGCACCGGATCCGAGTTCCTAGAAAACTAAAGAGAGAGTGAACCTGTCCTTCTGCAGTCCCAATTCCGGGCGTTACTCGGGAAAATCCATAATTCAAAAAGACACAAGCACCCCAACTTTCATTGCGGCACTATTTACAATCGCCAAGACACAAAAACAAATAGTCCAGCGAGTGATGAATAGAGAAAGGGGAGGTCCTACGTGTATACAAGGGACTGTTACTCAGCCAGGAAAAAGAAAGAAATAATGCCACTGGAAAGAACATGGATGGACCTGGGATTCCAAAACACTGAGTGAACACAGTCAGACAGACTGTGTTCTGTAGCATATATATCACTTATAGGAGGAATGGAAACATACATACAACTGAACTAGTTTACGAAACAGAAACAGACTCACCGACTTTCAAAATAAACCTAGGGTTACTAAAAAACATAGGTGGCGAGGAGATATAAGTTAGGCGTTTCCCATGAACACATACACAGTAAAACACCTATAAACGTATATATAAAACACACACTCGACAAGGACTACTGTACAACACCAGGACCTCTACTCAACGTTCTGCAATAACCTATATGGAAAAGGAATCCAAAAAACCCTAGATATATTATATGTTTAAATGAATCAGATTGCAGTACACCTACAGCAATCACCACACTGTAAATTACCCCTAATGCAACATAGCACAAGAATTAAACTAAAAATGAATACAAAAGGCCAGAAATGGGTACACTTTTCACCTCCGGCCTCGGTGATGTGCGCTGGTGTCACATCCCCGCAGCCTCAGCAGCCTGGGGTCCCAAGGGTGCACTGAGGTGGAGCGGAGACACCTGAGGAGGATGTGCCTGCAAATGCAGCCCCTTAAAGCTGTCGTGTCCCTTCCTTTCTAGGTGCAACGAAAATTTCAGAATCTAGGTGGGCCTTCCTAAAGCTAAAAGGAAGCCACGTGCTCCCAAACCCTGGTGGCCTGTCTGGGCCGCAGGAGGTTCAAAAAGCGACCGAGACTCCACGGCTGCTGGTGATGGGATTCCCATATCCATCCTCCTTGCCAGGAGTCACCCCACCTACGCACCGCAGCACCCCCAGCAGGGTGGTTTAGCCAGGGTTCGGAATTTTCCGGGGCGTGAAGCTTAACAGGGAAGAGGTAGTGACACACACGCCCTTGGGTGTTCCCTCTGGCACCTTCCCCTCTAATTCACAGCCCAGTAAGATGACTCTTCCTAAAGCGTTTGGTTGCCGAGGAACCAGTTGTGGGCACTTAGAAATGCTGCCGCCTTGTGGACTTGTCCCGTAACAACAACCTTACAACCGGTGCTGCAGGCCACCTAATATTCACAAAGCCTGTGGGGCTTCTAAAGACACGTGTCCTCAGAAATGACCTGGGTTAGGTAACTGAAAAAAAATTCGGAACACTCAGACATTCAAAAAGCCAAATTTCAAAAGGGAAAGTTTACTCACACTGTTTAAAAAAAAAAACCCCGACAACGACTGGAAGTGGAAAATCGCTGATTATTCTAGAAATACAAATCAGAAGTATAAAGAGGCATCACCCCGCAGCAGACAGTATGGCCAGCATCAAAACGTGTACAAACATTCGATGGGGAACGAGTGTGGAGTAAAAGGCACCTTCCCACTCGGTGAGTCGAAATGTACATTGGTAACCACCACTAGAAAGCACTGTATCCCAGTTCCTAGAAAACTAAGGAGAGAGCGACCCTATACTACTGCAGGCCCACTCCTGGGCATTACTCGGGAAAATCCATAATTCAAAAAGACACAAGCACCCCAACTTTCATTTGTGGCACTATTTAGAATCGCCAAGACACAAAAACAAATAGTCCAGCTAGTGATGAATAGAGACAGGGGAGGCCCTACGTGTATAGAAGGGGCTGTTACTCAGCCAGGAAAAAGAATGAAATAATGCCATTGGAAAGAACATGGATGGACCTGGGATGCCCAAACACTGAGTGAACACAGTCAGACAGAGGAGGACCCATAGCATATAATATCACTTATAGGAGGAATGGAAACATACATACAACTGAACTAGTTCACAAAACAGAAACAGAATCACCGACTTTCAAAATAAGCCTAGGGTTACCAAAAAACAGAGGTGGCGAGGAGATATAAGTTAGGCGGTTCACATGAACACACACACAGTAAAATACCTATAAACATATGCATAAAACACGCACTCGACAAGGACTACTGTACAACACCAGGACCTCTACTCAACGTTCTGCAATAACCTATATGGAAAAGGAATCCAAAAAACCCTAGATATATTATATGTTTAAATGAATCAGATTGCAGTACACCTACAGCAATCACCACACTGTAAATTACCCCTAATGCAACATAGCACAAGAATTAAACTAAAAATGAATACAAAAGGCCAGAAATGGGTACACTTTTCACCTCCGGCCTCGGTGATGTGCGCTGGTGTCACATCCCCGCAGCCTCAGCAGCCTGGGGTCCCAAGGGTGCACTGAGGTGGAGCGGAGACACCTGAGGAGGATGTGCCTGCAAATGCAGCCCCTTAAAGCTGTCGTGTCCCTTCCTTTCTAGGTGCAACGAAAATTTCAGAATCTAGGTGGGCCTTCCTAAAGCTAAAAGGAAGCCACGTGCTCCCAAACCCTGGTGGCCTGTCTGGGCCGCAGGAGGTTCAAAAAGCGACCGAGACTCCACGGCTGCTGGTGATGGGATTCCCATATCCATCCTCCTTGCCAGGAGTCACCCCACCTATGCACCGCAGCACCCCCAGCAGGGTGGTTTAGCCAGGGTTCGGAATTTTCCGGGGCGTGAAGCTTAACGGGGAAGAGGTAGTGACACACACGCCCTTGGGTGTTCCCTCTGGCACCTTCCCCTCTAATTCACAGCCCAGTAAGATGACTCTTCCTAAAGCTTTTGGTTGCCGAGGAACCAGTTGTGGGCACTTAGAAATGCTGCCGCCTTGTGGACTTGTCCCGTAACAACAACCTTACAACCGGTGCTGCAGGCCACCTAATGTTCACAAAGCCTGTGGGGCTTCTAAAAACACGTGTCCTCAGAAATGACCTGGGTTAGGTAACTGAAAAAAAATTCGGAACACTCAGACATTCAAAAAGCCAAATTTCAAAAGGGGAAGTTTACTCACACTGTTAAAAAAAAAAAAACCCCGACAACGACTGGAAGTGGAAAATCGCTGATTATTCTAGAAATACAAATCAGAAGTATAAAGAGGCATCACCCCGCAGCAGACAGTATGGCCAGCATCAAAACGTGTACGAACATTCGATGGGGAACGAGTGTGGAGTAAAAGGCACCTTCCCACTCGGTGAGTCGAAATGTACATTGGTAGCCACCACTAGAAAGCACTGTATCCCAGTTCCTAGAAAACTAAGGAGAGAGCGACCCTATACTACTGCAGGCCCACTCCTGGGCATTACTCGGGAAAATCCATAATTCAAAAAGACACAAGCACCCCAACTTTCATTTGTGGCACTATTTAGAATCGCCAAGACACAAAAACAAATAGTCCAGCGAGTGATGAATAGAGACAGGGGAGGCCCTACGTGTATAGAAGGGGCTGTTACTCAGCCAGGAAAAAGAATGAAATAATGCCATTGGAAAGAACATGGATGGACCTGGGATGCCCAAACACTGAGTGAACACAGTCAGACAGAGGAGGACCCATAGCATATAATATCACTTATAGGAGGAATGGAAACATACATACAACTGAACTAGTTCACAAAACAGAAACAGAATCACCGACTTTCAAAATAAGCCTAGGGTTACCAAAAAACATAGGTGGCGAGGAGATGTAAGTTAGGCGGTTCACATGAACACACACACAGTAAAATACCTATAAACATATGCATAAAACACGCACTCGACAAGGACTACTGTACAACACCAGGACCTCTACTCAACGTTCTGCAATAACCTATATGGAAAAGGAATCCAAAAAACACTAGATGTATTATATGTTTAAATGAATCAGATTGCAGTACACCTACAGCAATCACCACACTGTAAATTACCCCTAATGCAACATAGCATAAGAATTAAACTAAAAATGAATACAAAAGGCCAGAAATGGGCACGCTTTTCACCTCCGGCCTCGGTGATATGCGCTGGTGTCACATCCCCGCAGCCTGAGCAGCCTGCGTTCCCAAGGGTGCACTGAGGTGGAGCAGAGAGACCTGAGAACCATGTGCCTGCAAATGCAGCCCCTTAGAGCTGTCGTGTCTCTTCCTTTATGGGTGGAACCAAAACTTCAGAAGCTGGGTGGGCCTTCCTAGAGCTAAAAGGAAGCCAAGTGCACCCGAACCATGGGGGATCATCTGGGCTGCAGGAGATTCAAAAAGTGACCGAGCCTCCAAGGCTGCTGGTGGTGGGGTTCCCACATCCAGCCTCCTTGCCAGGAGTCACCCCACCTACACAGCGCAGCAGCCCCAGCAGGGTGCTATAGCCAGGCTTCGGAATTTTCCGGGGCGTGAAGCTCAACGGGGGAAGAGGTAGTGACACACACGTCCTTGGGTGTTCCCTCTGGCACCTTCCCCTCTAATTCACACGCAGGAAGTTTACTCTACCTGAAGCTCTTGGTTGCCCAGGAAAGAGTTGGGCACGAGGAAATGCTGCCGCCTTGTGGACGTTTTCCGTAACAACAACTTTACACCCGGTGCTTCAGGGCACCTCATATTCACAAAGCCTGTGGGGCTTTTAAAGACACGTGTTCTCAAAAGTGAGCTGATTTAGGTAACCGAAAAATAATTCCAAAAACACAGACTTTCAGGAAGCCAAATTTCAAGAGGGAAAGTTTACTCACACTGTTTAAAAAAAAATTCACACCACGACACGATGCAGCACATCGCTCAATATTGAAGAAATGCAAACCCACCGTATAGCGAGGCATCGCCTCGCGGCATGCAAAATGGCCAGCACGAAAAAGTCTCCAAACAAGCGATGGGGGAGTGAGTGTGGAGAAAAGGGAACCTTCCCACTCGTTGAGTGGAAATGTACATTGATAACCGCCACTAGAAAGCACTGTATACCAGTTGCTAGAAAACAAAGGAGAATACAACCATATATTTCTGCTGTCCCTCTCCTGTGCGTTACCCGGGAAAATCCTGAATTCAACAAGATACATGCACCCCAACGTTCATTGCCGCAGTATTTGCAATCGCAAAGGCACAAAAACTACAAAATAGTCCAGCGAGTGATGAATACATAAACAGGAGGTCCTACGTGTATACAAGGGACTGTTACTCAGCCAGGAAAAAGAATGAAATAATGCCATTAGAAGGGACATGGGTTGACCTGGGATGCCCAAACACTGAGTGAAGCCAGCCAGATAGAGGAGGACCCATAGTATATAATATCACTTATAGGAGGAATGGAAATGTACATACAACTGAACTAGTTTACAAAAGAGAAACAGACTCACCGACTTTCAAAATAAACCTAGGGTTACCAAAAAGAAAGTGGGGTAGGAGATACAAGTTAGGCGGTTCACATGAACACATACACAGTAAAATTCCTATAAACATATATATAAAACACGCACTCGACAAGGACTACTGTACAACACCAGGACCTCTACTCAACGTTCTGCAATAACCTATACGGAAAAGGAATCTGGAAAAGAGCAGCTATATTACATGTGTAACTGAATCAGCTTGCTGTACACCTACACCAAACACCACACTGTAATTTACCCCTAACGCAACATACCATAAGAATTAAACTAAAAATGAACGCCGAAGGACAGAAGTGAGTACACTTTTCGCCTCCTGCCTCGGTGATATGCCCTGGTGTCACATCCCCGCAGCCTCAGCAGCCTGGGGTCCCAAGGGTGCACTGAGGTGGAGCGGAGACACCTGAGGAGGGTGTGCCTGCAAATGCAGCCCCTTAAAGCTGTCGTGTCCCTTCCTTTCTGGGTGGAACTAAAATTTCAGAATCTAGGTGGGCCTTCATACAGCTAAAAGGAAGCCAAGTGCACCCAAACCCTGGTGGACCGTCTGGGCTGCAGGAGCTTCAAAAAGTGACCGAGCCTCCACGGCTGCTGGTTGGTGGGGTCCCCACATCCAGCCTCCTTGCCAGCAGTCACCCCACCTACACACCCCAGCACCACCAGCAGGTTGGTTTGGCAAGGGTTCGGAATATTCGGGGGCCTGAATCTGAACGGGGGAAGAAGTAGTGACACATAAGCCCTTGGGTGTTGCCCCTGGCACCTTGCCCTCTAATTCACAGCCCAGTAAGATGACTCTTCCTAAAGCTTTTAGTTGCCCAGGAAGCAGAGTTGGGCACGAAGAAATGCTGCCGCCTTGTGGACGTTTAACGTAACAACAACTTTACAACCGGTGCTTCAGGGCACCTCATATTCACAAAGCCTGTGGGGATTTTAATGACACGTGTCCTCAGAAATGACCTGGGATAGGTAACTGAAAAAAAATTCGAAACACACAGACTTTCAGGAAGCCAAATTTCAAAAGGGAAAGCTTACTCACACTGTTTTAAAAAAAAAAAAAAACCCCGACCACGACAGGAAGTGGAAAATCGCTGATTATTCTAGAAATGCATATCAAGAGTATAAAGTGGTATCATCTCGCAGCAGGCAGTATGGCCAGCATCAAAAACTCTACAAACAATCGATGGGGGAGTGAGTCTGGAGAAAAGGGAACCTTCCCACTCGTTGAGTGGAAATGTACATTGATAACCGCCACTAGAAAGCACCGGATCCGAGTTCCTAGAAAACTAAAGAGAGAGTGAACCTGTCCTTCTGCAGTCCCAATTCCGGGCGTTACTCGGGAAAATCCATAATTCAAAAGACACAAGCACCCCAACTTTCATTGCGGCACTATTTACAATCGCCAAGACACAAAAACAAATAGTCCAGCGAGTGATGAATAGAGAAAGGGGAGGTCCTACGTGTATACAAGGGACTGTTACTCAGCCAGGAAAAAGAAAGAAATAATGCCACTGGAAAGAACATGGATGGACCTGGGATTCCAAAACACTGAGTGAACACAGTCAGACAGAGGAGGACCCGTAGCATATATATCACTTATAGGAGGAATGGAAACATACATACAACTGAACTAGTTTACAAAACAGAAACAGACTCACCGACTTTCAAAATAAACCTAGGGTTACTAAAAAACATAGGTGGCGAGGAGATATAAGTTAGGCGTTTCCCATGAACACATACACAGTAAAACACCTATAAACGTATATATAAAACACACACTCGACAAGGACTACTGTACAACACCAGGACCTCTACTCAACGTTCTGCAATAACCTATATGGAAAAGGAATCCAAAAACCCTAGATATATTATATGTTTAAATGAATCAGATTGCAGTACACCTACAGCAATCACCACACTGTAAATTACCCCTAATGCAACATAGCACAAGAATTAAACTAAAAATGAATACAAAAGGCCAGAAATGGGTACACTTTTCACCTCCGGCCTCGGTGATGTGCGCTGGTGTCACATCCCCGCAGCCTCAGCAGCCTGGGGTCCCAAGGGTGCACTGAGGTGGAGCGGAGACACCTGAGGAGGATGTGCCTGCAAATGCAGCCCCTTAAAGCTGTCGTGTCCCTTCCTTTCTAGGTGCAACGAAAATTTCAGAATCTAGGTGGGCCTTCCTAAAGCTAAAAGGAAGCCACGTGCTCCCAAACCCTGGTGGCCTGTCTGGGCCGCAGGAGGTTCAAAAAGCGACCGAGACTCCACGGCTGCTGGTGATGGGATTCCCATATCCATCCTCCTTGCCAGGAGTCACCCCACCTATGCACCGCAGCACCCCCAGCAGGGTGGTTTAGCCAGGGTTCGGAATTTTCCGGGGCGTGAAGCTTAACAGGGAAGAGGTAGTGACACACACGCCCTTGGGTGTTCCCTCTGGCACCTTCCCCTCTAATTCACAGCCCAGTAAGATGACTCTTCCTAAAGCGTTTGGTTGCCGAGGAACCAGTTGTGGGCACTTAGAAATGCTGCCGCCTTGTGGACTTGTCCCGTAACAACAACCTTACAACCGGTGCTGCAGGCCACCTAATATTCACAAAGCCTGTGGGGCTTCTAAAGACACGTGTCCTCAGAAATGACCTGGGTTAGGTAACTGAAAAAAAATTCGGAACACTCAGACATTCAAAAGCCAAATTTCAAAAGGGAAAGTTTACTCACACTGTTTAAAAAAAAAAACCCCGACAACGACTGGAAGTGGAAAATCGCTGATTATTCTAGAAATACAAATCAGAAGTATAAAGAGGCATCACCCCGCAGCAGACAGTATGGCCAGCATCAAAACGTGTACAAACATTCGATGGGGAACGAGTGTGGAGTAAAAGGCACCTTCCCACTCGGTGAGTCGAAATGTACATTGGTAACCACCACTAGAAAGCACTGTATCCCAGTTCCTAGAAAACTAAGGAGAGAGCGACCCTATACTACTGCAGGCCCACTCCTGGGCATTACTCGGGAAAATCCATAATTCAAAAAGACACAAGCACCCCAACTTTCATTTGTGGCACTATTTAGAATCGCCAAGACACAAAACAAATAGTCCAGCTAGTGATGAATAGAGACAGGGGAGGCCCTACGTGTATAGAAGGGGCTGTTACTCAGCCAGGAAAAAGAATGAAATAATGCCATTGGAAAGAACATGGATGGACCTGGGATGCCCAAACACTGAGTGAACACAGTCAGACAGAGGAGGACCCATAGCATATAATATCACTTATAGGAGGAATGGAAACATACATACAACTGAACTAGTTCACAAAACAGAAACAGAATCACCGACTTTCAAAATAAGCCTAGGGTTACCAAAAAACATAGGTGGCGAGGAGATGTAAGTTAGGCGGTTCACATGAACACACACACAGTAAAATACCTATAAACATATGCATAAAACACGCACTCGACAAGGACTACTGTACAACACCAGGACCTCTACTCAACGTTCTGCAATAACCTATATGGAAAAGGAATCCAAAAAACACTAGATGTATTATATGTTTAAATGAATCAGATTGCAGTACACCTACAGCAATCACCACACTGTAAATTACCCCTAATGCAACATAGCATAAGAATTAAACTAAAAATGAATACAAAAGGCCAGAAATGGGCACGCTTTTCACCTCCGGCCTCGGTGATATGCGCTGGTGTCACATCCCCGCAGCCTGAGCAGCCTGCGTTCCCAAGGGTGCACTGAGGTGGAGCAGAGAGACCTGAGAACCATGTGCCTGCAAATGCAGCCCCTTAGAGCTGTCGTGTCTCTTCCTTTATGGGTGGAAGCAAAACTTCAGAAGCTGGGTGGGCCTTCCTAGAGCTAAAAGGAAGCCAAGTGCACCCGAACCATGGGGGATCATCTGGGCTGCAGGAGATTCAAAAAGTGACCGAGCCTCCAAGGCTGCTGGTGGTGGGGTTCCCACATCCAGCCTCCTTGCCAGGAGTCACCCCACCTACACAGCGCAGCAGCCCCAGCAGGGTGCTATAGCCAGGCTTCGGAATTTTCCGGGGCGTGAAGCTCAACGGGGGAAGAGGTAGTGACACACACGTCCTTGGGTGTTCCCTCTGGCACCTTCCCCTCTAATTCACACGCAGGAAGTTTACTCTACCTGAAGCTCTTGGTTGCCCAGGAAAGAGTTGGGCACGAGGAAATGCTGCCGCCTTGTGGACGTTTTCCGTAACAACAACTTTACACCCGGTGCTTCAGGGCACCTCATATTCACAAAGCCTGTGGGGCTTTTAAAGACACGTGTTCTCAAAAGTGAGCTGATTTAGGTAACCGAAAAATAATTCCAAAAACACAGACTTTCAGGAAGCCAAATTTCAAGAGGGAAAGTTTACTCAACACTGTTTAAAAAAAAATTCACACCACGACACGATGCAGCACATCGCTCAATATTGAAGAAATGCAAACCCACCGTATAGCGAGGCATCGCCTCGCGGCATGCAAAATGGCCAGCACGAAAAAGTCTCCAAACAAGCGATGGGGGAGTGAGTGTGGAGAAAAGGGAACCTTCCCACTCGTTGAGTGGAAATGTACATTGATAACCGCCACTAGAAAGCACTGTATACCAGTTGCTAGAAAACAAAGGAGAATACAACCATATATTTCTGCTGTCCCTCTCCTGTGCGTTACCCGGGAAAATCTGAATTCAACAAGATACATGCACCCCAACGTTCATTGCCGCAGTATTTGCAATCGCAAAGGCACAAAAACTACAAAATAGTCCAGCGAGTGATGAATACATAAACAGGAGGTCCTACGTGTATACAAGGGACTGTTACTCAGCCAGGAAAAAGAATGAAATAATGCCATTAGAAGGGACATGGGTTGACCTGGGATGCCCAAACACTGAGTGAAGCCAGCCAGATAGAGGAGGACCCATAGTATATAATATCACTTATAGGAGGAATGGAAATGTACATACAACTGAACTAGTTTACAAAAGAGAAACAGACTCACCGACTTTCAAAATAAACCTAGGGTTACCAAAAAGAAAGTGGGGTAGGAGATACAAGTTAGGCGGTTCACATGAACACATACACAGTAAAATTCCTATAAACATATATATAAAACACGCACTCGACAAGGACTACTGTACAACACCAGGACCTCTACTCAACGTTCTGCAATAACCTATACGGAAAAGGAATCTGGAAAAGAGCAGCTATATTACATGTGTAACTGAATCAGCTTGCTGTACACCTACACCAAACACCACACTGTAATTTACCCCTAACGCAACATACCATAAGAATTAAACTAAAAATGAACGCCGAAGGACAGAAGTGAGTACACTTTTCGCCTCCTGCCTCGGTGATATGCCCTGGTGTCACATCCCCGCAGCCTCAGCAGCCTGGGGTCCCAAGGGTGCACTGAGGTGGAGCGGAGACACCTGAGGAGGGTTGTGCCTGCAAATGCAGCCCCTTAAAGCTGTCGTGTCCCTTCCTTTCTGGGTGGAACTAAAATTTCAGAATCTAGGTGGGCCTTCATACAGCTAAAAGGAAGCCAAGTGCACCCAAACCCTGGTGGACCGTCTGGGCTGCAGGAGCTTCAAAAAGTGACCGAGCCTCCACGGCTGCTGGTTGGTGGGGTCCCCACATCCAGCCTCCTTGCCAGCAGTCACCCCACCTACACACCCCAGCACCACCAGCAGGTTGGTTTGGCAAGGGTTCGGAATATTCGGGGGCCTGAATCTGAACGGGGGAAGAAGTAGTGACACATAAGCCCTTGGGTGTTGCCCCTGGTCACCTTGCCCTCTAATTCACAGCCCAGTAAGATGACTCTTCCTAAAGCTTTTAGTTGCCCAGGAAGCAGAGTTGGGCACGAAGAAATGCTGCCGCCTTGTGGACGTTTAACGTAACAACAACTTTACAACCGGTGCTTCAGGGCACCTCATATTCACAAAGCCTGTGGGGATTTTAATGACACGTGTCCTCAGAAATGACCTGGGATAGGTAACTGAAAAAAAATTCGAAACACACAGACTTTCAGGAAGCCAAATTTCAAAAGGGAAAGCTTACTCACACTGTTTTAAAAAAAAAAAAAACCCCGACCACGACAGGAAGTGGAAAATCGCTGATTATTCTAGAAATGCATATCAAGAGTATAAAGTGGTATCATCTCGCAGCAGGCAGTATGGCCAGCATCAAAAACTCTACAAACAATCGATGGGGGAGTGAGTCTGGAGAAAAGGGAACCTTCCCACTCGTTGAGTGGAAATGTACATTGATAACCGCCACTAGAAAGCACCGGATCCGAGTTCCCTAGAAAACTAAAGAGAGAGTGAACCTGTCCTTCTGCAGTCCCCAATTCCGGGCGTTACTCGGGAAAATCCATAATTCAAAAAGACACAAGCACCCCAACTTTCATTGCGGCACTATTTACAATCGCCAAGACACAAAAACAAATAGTCCAGCGAGTGATGAATAGAGAAAGGGGAGGTCCTACGTGTATACAAGGGACTGTTACTCAGCCATGAAAAAGAAAGAAATAATGCCACTGGAAAGAACATGGATGGACCTGGGATTCCAAAACACTGAGGTGAACACAGTCAGACAGACTGTGTTCTGTAGCATATATATCACTATAGGAGGAATGGAAACATACATACAAACTGAACTAGTTTACGAAACAGAAACAGACTCCAACGACTTTCAAAATAAACCTAGGGTTACTAAAAAACATAGGTGGCGAGGAGATATAAGTTAGGCGTTCCCATGAACACATACACAGTAAAACAACCTATAAAACATATGCATAAACACGCACTCGACAAGGACTACTGTACAACACCAGGACCTCTACTCAACGTTCTGCAATAACCTATATGGAAAAGGAATCCAAAAAACCCTAGATATATTATATGTTTAAATGAATCAGATTGCAGTACACGTACACCAATCACCACACTGTAAATTACCCCTAACGCAACATAGCATAAGAATTAAACTAAAAATGAATACAAAAGGCCAGAAATGGGTACACTTTTCACCTCCCGCCTCGGTGATATGCGCTGGTGTCACATCCCCGCAGCCTGAGCAGCCTGCGTTCCCAAGGGTGCACTGAGGTGGAGCAGAGAGACCTGAGAACCATGTGCCTGCAAATGCAGCCCCTTAGCGCTGTCGTGTCTCTTCCTTTATGGGTGGAACCAAAACTTCAGAAGCTGGGTGGGCCTTCCTAGACCTAAAAGGAAGCCAAGTGCACCCGAACCATGGGGGATCATCTGGGCTGCAGGAGATTCAAAAAGTGACCGAGCCTCCAAGGCTGCTGGTGGTGGGGTTCCCACATCCAGCCTCCTTGCCAGGAGTCACCCCACCTACACAGCGCAGCAGCCCCAGCAGGGTGCTATAGCCAGGCTTCGGAATTTTCCGGGGCGTGAAGCTCAACGGGGGAAGAGGTAGTGACACACACGTCCTTGGGTGTTCCCTCTGGCACCTTCCCCTCTAATTCACACCCAGGAAGTTTACTCTACCTGAAGCTCTTGGTTGCCCAGGAAAGAGTTGGGCACGAGGAAATGCTGCCGCCTTGTGGACGTTTTCCGTAACAACAACTTTACACCCGGTGCTTCAGGGCACCTCATATTCACAAAGCCTGTGGGGCTTTTAATGACACGTGTTCTCAAAAGTGAGCTGATTTAGGTAACCGAAAAATAATTCCAAAAACACAGACTTTCAGGAAGCCAAATTTCAAGAGGGAAAGTTTACTCACACTGTTTAAAAAAAAAATTCACACCACGACACGATGCAGAACATCGCTCAATATTGAAGAAATGCAAACCCACCGTATAGCGAGGCATCGCCTCGCGGCATGCAAAATGACCAGCACGACCAGTCTCCAAACAATCGATGGGGGAGTGAGTGTGGAGAAAAGGGAACCTTCCCACTCGTTGAGTGGAAATGTACATTGATAACCGCCACTAGAAAGCACTGTATACCAGTTGCTAGAAAACAAAGGAGAATACAACCATATATTTCTGCTGTCCCACTCCTGTGCGTTACCAGGGAAAATCCTGAATTCAACAGGATACATGCACCCCAACGTTCATTGCCGCAGTATTTGCAATCGCAAAGGCACAAAAACTACAAAATAGTCCAGCGAGTGATGAATACATAAACAGGAGGTCCTACGTGTATACAAGGGACTGTTACTCAGCCAGGAAAAAGAATGAAATAATGCCATTAGAAGGGACATGGGTTGACCTGGGATGCCCAAACACTGAGTGAAGCCAGCCAGATAGAGGAGGACCCATAGTATATAATATCACTTATAGGAGGAATGGAAATGTACATACAACTGAACTAGTTTACAAAAGAGAAACAGACTCACCGACTTTCAAAATAAACCTAGGGTTACCAAAAAGAAAGTGGGGTAGGAGATACAAGTTAGGCGGTTCACACGAACACATACACAGTAAAATTCCTATAAACATATATATAAAACACGCACTCGACAAGGACTACTGTACAACACCAGGACCTCTACTCAACGTTCTGCAATAACCTATACGGAAAAGGAATCTGGAAAAGAGCAGCTATATTACATGTGTAACTGAATCAGCTTGCTGTACACCTACACCAAACACCACACTGTAATTTACCCCTAACGCAACATACCATAAGAATTAAACTAAAAATGAACGCCGAAGGACAGAAGTGAGTACACTTTTCGCCTCCTGCCTCGGTGATATGCGCTGGTGTCACATCCCCGCAGCCTCAGCAGCCTGGGGTCCCAAGGGTGCACTGAGGTGGAGCGGAGACACCTGAGGAGGGTGTGCCTGCAAATGCAGCCCCTTAAAGCTGTCGTGTCCCTTCCTTTCTGGGTGGAACTAAAATTTCAGAATCTAGGTGGGCCTTCATACAGCTAAAAGGAAGCCAAGTGCACCCAAACCCTGGTGGACCGTCTGGGCTGCAGGAGCTTCAAAAAGTGACCGAGCCTCCACGGCTGCTGGTTGGTGGGGTCCCCACATCCAGCCTCCTTGCCAGCAGTCACCCCACCTACACACCCCAGCACCACCAGCAGGTTGGTTTGGCAAGGGTTCGGAATATTCGGGGCCTGAATCTGAACGGGGGAAGAAGTAGTGACACACAAGCCCTTGGGTGTTGCCCCTGGCACCTTGCCCTCTAATTCACAGCCCAGTAAGATGACTCTTCCTAAAGCTTTTAGTTGCCCAGGAAGCAGAGTTGGGCACGAAGAAATGCTGCCGCCTTGTGGACGTTTAACGTAACAACAACTTTACAACCGGTGCTTCAGGGCACCTCATATTCACAAAGCCTGTGGGGATTTTAATGACACGTGTCCTCAGAAATGACCTGGGATAGGTAACTGAAAAAAAATTCGAAACACACAGACTTTCAGGAAGCCAAATTTCAAAAGGGAAAGCTTACTCACACTGTTTTAAAAAAAAAAAAAACCCGACCACGACAGGAAGTGGAAAATCGCTGATTATTCTAGAAATGCATATCAAGAGTATAAAGTGGTATCATCTCGCAGCAGGCAGTATGGCCAGCATCAAAAACTCTACAAACAATCGATGGGGGAGTGAGTCTGGAGAAAAGGGAACCTTCCCACTCGTTGAGTGGAAATGTACATTGATAACCGCCACTAGAAAGCACCGGATCCGAGTTCCTAGAAAACTAAAGAGAGAGTGAACCTGTCCTTCTGCAGGCCCAATTCCGGGCGTTACTCGGGAAAATCCATAATTCAAAAAGACACAAGCACCCCAACTTTCATTGCGGCACTATTTACAATCGCCAAGACACAAAAACAAATAGTCCAGCGAGTGATGAATAGAGAAAGGGGAGGTCCTACGTGTATACAAGGGACTGTTACTCAGCCAGGAAAAAGAAAGAAATAATGCCACTGGAAAGAACATGGATGGACCTGGGATTCCAAAACACTGAGTGAACACAGTCAGACAGAGGAGGACCCGTAGCATATATATCACTTATAGGAGGAATGGAAACATACATACAACTGAACTAGTTCACAAAACAGAAACAGACTCACCGACTTTCAAAATAAACCTAGGGTTACTAA
This sequence comes from Tursiops truncatus, assembly GCF_011762595.2. Classification (NCBI taxonomy): domain Eukaryota; kingdom Metazoa; phylum Chordata; class Mammalia; order Artiodactyla; family Delphinidae; genus Tursiops; species Tursiops truncatus. The sequence goes on from NW_022983332.1 coordinate 39,766, forward strand.
AAAACATAGGTGGCGAGGAGATATAAGTTAGGCGTTTCCCATGAACACATACACAGTAAAACACCTATAAACATATATATAAAACACACACTCGACAAGGACTACTGTACAACACCAGGACCTCTACTCAACGTTCTGCAATAACCTATACGGAAAAGGAATCTGGAAAAGAGCAGCTATATTACATGTGTAACTGAATCAGCTTGCTGTACACCTACACCAAACACCACACTGTAATTTACCCCTAACGCAACACACCATAAGAATTAAACTAAAAATGAACGCCGAAGGGCAGAAGTGAGTACACTTTTCGCCTCCTGCCTCGGTGATATGCCCTGGTGTCACATCCCCGCAGCCTCAGCAGCCTGGGGTCCCAAGGGTGCACTGAGGTGGAGCGGAGACACCTGAGGAGGATGTGCCTGCAAATGCAGCCCCTTAAAGCTGTCGTGTCCCTTCCTTTCTGGGTGTAACCAAAATTTCAGAATCTAGGTGCACCTTCATACAGATAAAAAGAAGCAGAGTGCACCCAAACCATGGGGGATCATCTGGGTTGCAGGAGATTCAAAAAGGTACCGAGCCTCCACGGCTGCTGGTGGTGAGGTTCCCGCATCCAGCCTCCTTGCCAGGAGTCACCCCACCTACACACCGCAGCACCCCAGCAGGGTTGTTTAGCCAGGGTTCGGAATTTTCCGGGGCGAGAATCTTAACGGGGAAGAGGTAGTGACACACAAGCCCTTGGGTGTTCCCCCTGGCACCTTTCCCTCTAATTCACACCCAGTAAGATGACTCTACCTAAAGCTTTTGGTTGCCCAGGAAAAAGAGTTGGGCACGAAGAAATGCTGCCGCCTTGTGGACTTGTCCTGTAACAACAACCTTACAACTGGTGCTGCAGGCCACCTAATATTCACAAAGCCTGTGGGGCTTCTAAAAACACGTGTCCTCATAAATGACCTGGGTTAGGTAACTGAAAAAAAATTCGGAACACTCAGACATTCAAAAAGCCAAATTTCAAAAGGGAAAGTTTACTCACACTGTTTAAAAAAAAAACCCCGACAACGACTGGAAGTGGAAAATCGCTGATTAGTCTAGAAATACAAATCAGAAGTATAAAGAGGCATCACCCCGCAGCAGACAGTATGGCCAGCATCAAAACGTGTACAAACATTCGATGGGGAACGAGTGTGGAGTAAAAGGCACCTTCCCACTCGGTGAGTGGAAATGTACATTGGTAACCACCACTAGAAAGCACTGTATCCCAGTTCCTAGAAAACTAAGGAGAGAGCGACCCTATACTACTGCAGGCCCACTCCTGGGCATTACTCGGGAAAATCCATAATTCAAAAAGACACAGGCACCCCAGCTTTCATTTGTGGCACTATTTAGAATCGCCAAGACACAAAAACAAATAGTCCAGCAAGTGATGAATAGAGAAAGGGGAGGTCCTACGTGTATAGAAGGGGCTGTTACTCAGCCAGGAAAAAGAATGAAATAATGCCATTGGAAAGAACATGGATGGACCTGGGATGCCCAAACACTGAGTGAACACAGTCAGACAGAGGAGGACCCATAGCATATAATATCACTTATAGGAGGAATGGAAACATACATACAACTGAACTAGTTCACAAAACAGAAACAGAATCACCGACTTTCAAAATAAGCCTAGGGTTACCAAAAAACATAGGTGGTGAGGAGATATAAGTTAGGCGGTTCACATGAACACACACACAGTAAAATACCTATAAACATATGCATAAAACACGCACTCGACAAGGACTACTGTACAACACGAGGACCTCTAGTCAACGTTCTGCAATAACCTATATGGAAAAGGAATCCAAAAAACACTAGATATATTATATGTTTAAATGAATCAGATTGCAGTACACGTACACCAATCACCACACTGTAAATTACCCCTAACGCAACATAGCATAAGAATTAAACTAAAAATGAATACAAAAGGCCAGAAATGGGTACACTTTTCACCTCCCGCCTCGGTGATATGCGCTGGTGTCACATCCCCGCAGCCTGAGCAGCCTGCGTTCCCAAGGGTGCACTGAGGTGGAGCAGAGAGACCTGAGAACCATGTGCCTGCAAATGCAGCCCCTTAGCGCTGTCGTGTCTCTTCCTTTATGGGTGGAACCAAAACTTCAGAAGCTGGGTGGGCCTTCCTAGACCTAAAAGGAAGCCAAGTGCACCCGAACCATGGGGGATCATCTGGGCTGCAGGAGATTCAAAAAGTGACCGAGCCTCCAAGGCTGCTGGTGGTGGGGTTCCCACATCCAGCCTCCTTGCCAGGAGTCACCCCACCTACACAGCGCAGCAGCCCCAGCAGGGTGCTATAGCCAGGCTTCGGAATTTTCCGGGGCGTGAAGCTCAACGGGGGAAGAGGTAGTGACACACACGTCCTTGGGTGTTCCCTCTGGCACCTTCCCCTCTAATTCACACCCAGGAAGTTTACTCTACCTGAAGCTCTTGGTTGCCCAGGAAAGAGTTGGGCACGAGGAAATGCTGCCGCCTTGTGGACGTTTTCCGTAACAACAACTTTACACCCGGTGCTTCAGGGCACCTCATATTCACAAAGCCTGTGGGGCTTTTAATGACACGTGTTCTCAAAAGTGAGCTGATTTAGGTAACCGAAAAATAATTCCAAAAACACAGACTTTCAGGAAGCCAAATTTCAAGAGGGAAAGTTTACTCACACTGTTTAAAAAAAAATTCACACCACGACACGATGCAGAACATCGCTCAATATTGAAGAAATGCAAACCCACCGTATAGCGAGGCATCGCCTCGCGGCATGCAAAATGACCAGCACGACCAGTCTCCAAACAATCGATGGGGGAGTGAGTGTGGAGAAAAGGGAACCTTCCCACTCGTTGAGTGGAAATGTACATTGATAACCGCCACTAGAAAGCACTGTATACCAGTTGCTAGAAAACAAAGGAGAATACAACCATATATTTCTGCTGTCCCACTCCTGTGCGTTACCGGGAAAATCCTGAATTCAACAGGATACATGCACCCCAACGTTCATTGCCGCAGTATTTGCAATCGCAAAGGCACAAAAACTACAAAATAGTCCAGCGAGTGATGAATACATAAACAGGAGGTCCTACGTGTATACAAGGGACTGTTACTCAGCCAGGAAAAAGAATGAAATAATGCCATTAGAAGGGACATGGGTTGACCTGGGATGCCCAAACACTGAGTGAAGCCAGCCAGATAGAGGAGGACCCATAGTATATAATATCACTTATAGGAGGAATGGAAATGTACATACAACTGAACTAGTTTACAAAAGAGAAACAGACTCACCGACTTTCAAAATAAACCTAGGGTTACCAAAAAGAAAGTGGGGTAGGAGATACAAGTTAGGCGGTTCACACGAACACATACACAGTAAAATTCCTATAAACATATATATAAAACACGCACTCGACAAGGACTACTGTACAACACCAGGACCTCTACTCAACGTTCTGCAATAACCTATACGGAAAAGGAATCTGGAAAAGAGCAGCTATATTACATGTGTAACTGAATCAGCTTGCTGTACACCTACACCAAACACCACACTGTAATTTACCCCTAACGCAACATACCATAAGAATTAAACTAAAAATGAACGCCGAAGGACAGAAGTGAGTACACTTTTCGCCTCCTGCCTCGGTGATATGCGCTGGTGTCACATCCCCGCAGCCTCAGCAGCCTGGGGTCCCAAGGGTGCACTGAGGTGGAGCGGAGACACCTGAGGAGGGTGTGCCTGCAAATGCAGCCCCTTAAAGCTGTCGTGTCCCTTCCTTTCTGGGTGGAACTAAAATTTCAGAATCTAGGTGGGCCTTCATACAGCTAAAAGGAAGCCAAGTGCACCCAAACCCTGGTGGACCGTCTGGGCTGCAGGAGCTTCAAAAAGTGACCGAGCCTCCACGGCTGCTGGTTGGTGGGGTCCCCACATCCAGCCTCCTTGCCAGCAGTCACCCCACCTACACACCCCAGCACCACCAGCAGGTTGGTTTGGCAAGGGTTCGGAATATTCGGGGGCCTGAATCTGAACGGGGGAAGAAGTAGTGACACACAAGCCCTTGGGTGTTGCCCCTGGCACCTTGCCCTCTAATTCACAGCCCAGTAAGATGACTCTTCCTAAAGCTTTTAGTTGCCCAGGAAGCAGAGTTGGGCACGAAGAAATGCTGCCGCCTTGTGGACGTTTAACGTAACAACAACTTTACAACCGGTGCTTCAGGGCACCTCATATTCACAAAGCCTGTGGGGATTTTAATGACACGTGTCCTCAGAAATGACCTGGGATAGGTAACTGAAAAAAAATTCGAAACACACAGACTTTCAGGAAGCCAAATTTCAAAAGGGAAAGCTTACTCACACTGTTTTAAAAAAAAAAAAAAACCCGACCACGACAGGAAGTGGAAAATCGCTGATTATTCTAGAAATGCATATCAAGAGTATAAAGTGGTATCATCTCGCAGCAGGCAGTATGGCCAGCATCAAAACTCTACAAACAATCGATGGGGGAGTGAGTCTGGAGAAAAGGGAACCTTCCCACTCGTTGAGTGGAAATGTACATTGATAACCGCCACTAGAAAGCACCGGATCCGAGTTCCTAGAAAACTAAAGAGAGAGTGAACCTGTCCTTCTGCAGGCCCAATTCCGGGCGTTACTCGGGAAAATCCATAATTCAAAAAGACACAAGCACCCCAACTTTCATTGCGGCACTATTTACAATCGCCAAGACACAAAAACAAATAGTCCAGCGAGTGATGAATAGAGAAAGGGGAGGTCCTACGTGTATACAAGGGACTGTTACTCAGCCAGGAAAAAGAAAGAAATAATGCCACTGGAAAGAACATGGATGGACCTGGGATTCCAAAACACTGAGTGAACACAGTCAGACAGAGGAGGACCCGTAGCATATATATCACTTATAGGAGGAATGGAAACATACATACAACTGAACTAGTTCACAAAACAGAAACAGACTCACCGACTTTCAAAATAAACCTAGGGTTACTAAAAAACATAGGTGGCGAGGAGATATAAGTTAGGCGTTTCCCATGAACACATACACAGTAAAACACCTATAAACATATATATAAAACACACACTCGACAAGGACTACTGTACAACACCAGGACCTCTACTCAACGTTCTGCAATAACCTATACGGAAAAGGAATCTGGAAAAGAGCAGCTATATTACATGTGTAACTGAATCAGCTTGCTGTACACCTACACCAAACACCACACTGTAATTTACCCCTAACGCAACACACCATAAGAATTAAACTAAAAATGAACGCCGAAGGGCAGAAGTGAGTACACTTTTCGCCTCCTGCCTCGGTGATATGCCCTGGTGTCACATCCCCGCAGCCTCAGCAGCCTGGGGTCCCAAGGGTGCACTGAGGTGGAGCGGAGACACCTGAGGAGGATGTGCCTGCAAATGCAGCCCCTTAAAGCTGTCGTGTCCCTTCCTTTCTGGGTGTAACCAAAATTTCAGAATCTAGGTGCACCTTCATACAGATAAAAAGAAGCAGAGTGCACCCAAACCATGGGGGATCATCTGGGTTGCAGGAGATTCAAAAAGGTACCGAGCCTCCACGGCTGCTGGTGGTGAGGTTCCCGCATCCAGCCTCCTTGCCAGGAGTCACCCCACCTACACACCGCAGCACCCCCAGCAGGGTTGTTTAGCCAGGGTTCGGAATTTTCCGGGGCGAGAATCTTAACGGGGAAGAGGTAGTGACACACAAGCCCTTGGGTGTTCCCCCTGGCACCTTTCCCTCTAATTCACACCCAGTAAGATGACTCTACCTAAAGCTTTTGGTTGCCCAGGAAAAAGAGTTGGGCACGAAGAAATGCTGCCGCCTTGTGGACTTGTCCTGTAACAACAACCTTACAACTGGTGCTGCAGGCCACCTAATATTCACAAAGCCTGTGGGGCTTCTAAAAACACGTGTCCTCATAAATGACCTGGGTTAGGTAACTGAAAAAAAATTCGGAACACTCAGACATTCAAAAAGCCAAATTTCAAAAGGGAAAGTTTACTCACACTGTTTAAAAAAAAAACCCCGACAACGACTGGAAGTGGAAAATCGCTGATTAGTCTAGAAATACAAATCAGAAGTATAAAGAGGCATCACCCCGCAGCAGACAGTATGGCCAGCATCAAAACGTGTACAAACATTCGATGGGGAACGAGTGTGGAGTAAAAGGCACCTTCCCACTCGGTGAGTGGAAATGTACATTGGTAACCACCACTAGAAAGCACTGTATCCCAGTTCCTAGAAAACTAAGGAGAGAGCGACCCTATACTACTGCAGGCCCACTCCTGGGCATTACTCGGGAAAATCCATAATTCAAAAAGACACAGGCACCCCAGCTTTCATTTGTGGCACTATTTAGAATCGCCAAGACACAAAAACAAATAGTCCAGCAAGTGATGAATAGAGAAAGGGGAGGTCCTACGTGTATAGAAGGGGCTGTTACTCAGCCAGGAAAAAGAATGAAATAATGCCATTGGAAAGAACATGGATGGACCTGGGATGCCCAAACACTGAGTGAACACAGTCAGACAGAGGAGGACCCATAGCATATAATATCACTTATAGGAGGAATGGAAACATACATACAACTGAACTAGTTCACAAAACAGAAACAGAATCACCGACTTTCAAAATAAGCCTAGGGTTACCAAAAAACATAGGTGGTGAGGAGATATAAGTTAGGCGGTTCACATGAACACACACACAGTAAAATACCTATAAACATATGCATAAAACACGCACTCGACAAGGACTACTGTACAACACGAGGACCTCTAGTCAACGTTCTGCAATAACCTATATGGAAAAGGAATCCAAAAAACACTAGATATATTATATGTTTAAATGAATCAGATTGCAGTACACGTACACCAATCACCACACTGTAAATTACCCCTAACGCAACATAGCATAAGAATTAAACTAAAAATGAATACAAAAGGCCAGAAATGGGTACACTTTTCACCTCCCGCCTCGGTGATATGCGCTGGTGTCACATCCCCGCAGCCTGAGCAGCCTGCGTTCCCAAGGGTGCACTGAGGTGGAGCAGAGAGACCTGAGAACCATGTGCCTGCAAATGCAGCCCCTTAGCGCTGTCGTGTCTCTTCCTTTATGGGTGGAACCAAAACTTCAGAAGCTGGGTGGGCCTTCCTAGACCTAAAAGGAAGCCAAGTGCACCCGAACCATGGGGGATCATCTGGGCTGCAGGAGATTCAAAAAGTGACCGAGCCTCCAAGGCTGCTGGTGGTGGGGTTCCCACATCCAGCCTCCTTGCCAGGAGTCACCCCACCTACACAGCGCAGCAGCCCCAGCAGGGTGCTATAGCCAGGCTTCGGAATTTTCCGGGGCGTGAAGCTCAACGGGGGAAGAGGTAGTGACACACACGTCCTTGGGTGTTCCCTCTGGCACCTTCCCCTCTAATTCACACCCAGGAAGTTTACTCTACCTGAAGCTCTTGGTTGCCCAGGAAAGAGTTGGGCACGAGGAAATGCTGCCGCCTTGTGGACGTTTTCCGTAACAACAACTTTACACCCGGTGCTTCAGGGCACCTCATATTCACAAAGCCTGTGGGGCTTTTAATGACACGTGTTCTCAAAAGTGAGCTGATTTAGGTAACCGAAAAATAATTCCAAAAACACAGACTTTCAGGAAGCCAAATTTCAAGAGGGAAAGTTTACTCACACTGTTAAAAAAAAAAATTCACACCACGACACGATGCAGAACATCGCTCAATATTGAAGAAATGCAAACCCACCGTATAGCGAGGCATCGCCTCGCGGCATGCAAAATGACCAGCACGACCAGTCTCCAAACAATCGATGGGGGAGTGAGTGTGGAGAAAAGGGAACCTTCCCACTCGTTGAGTGGAAATGTACATTGATAACCGCCACTAGAAAGCACTGTATACCAGTTGCTAGAAAACAAAGGAGAATACAACCATATATTTCTGCTGTCCCACTCCTGTGCGTTACCGGGAAAATCCTGAATTCAACAGGATACATGCACCCCAACGTTCATTGCCGCAGTATTTGCAATCGCAAAGGCACAAAAACTACAAAATAGTCCAGCGAGTGATGAATACATAAACAGGAGGTCCTACGTGTATACAAGGGACTGTTACTCAGCCAGGAAAAAGAATGAAATAATGCCATTAGAAGGGACATGGGTTGACCTGGGATGCCCAAACACTGAGTGAAGCCAGCCAGATAGAGGAGGACCCATAGTATATAATATCACTTATAGGAGGAATGGAAATGTACATACAACTGAACTAGTTTACAAAAGAGAAACAGACTCACCGACTTTCAAAATAAACCTAGGGTTACCAAAAAGAAAGTGGGGTAGGAGATACAAGTTAGGCGGTTCACACGAACACATACACAGTAAAATTCCTATAAACATATATATAAAACACGCACTCGACAAGGACTACTGTACAACACCAGGACCTCTACTCAACGTTCTGCAATAACCTATACGGAAAAGGAATCTGGAAAAGAGCAGCTATATTACATGTGTAACTGAATCAGCTTGCTGTACACCTACACCAAACACCACACTGTAATTTACCCCTAACGCAACATACCATAAGAATTAAACTAAAAATGAACGCCGAAGGACAGAAGTGAGTACACTTTTCGCCTCCTGCCTCGGTGATATGCGCTGGTGTCACATCCCCGCAGCCTCAGCAGCCTGGGGTCCCAAGGGTGCACTGAGGTGGAGCGGAGACACCTGAGGAGGGTGTGCCTGCAAATGCAGCCCCTTAAAGCTGTCGTGTCCCTTCCTTTCTGGGTGGAACTAAAATTTCAGAATCTAGGTGGGCCTTCATACAGCTAAAAGGAAGCCAAGTGCACCCAAACCCTGGTGGACCGTCTGGGCTGCAGGAGCTTCAAAAAGTGACCGAGCCTCCACGGCTGCTGGTTGGTGGGGTCCCACATCCAGCCTCCTTGCCAGCAGTCACCCCACCTACACACCCCAGCACCACCAGCAGGTTGGTTGGCAAGGGTTCGGAATATTCGGGGGCCTGAATCTGAACGGGGGAAGAAGTAGTGACACACAAGCCCTTGGGTGTTGCCCCTGGCACCTTGCCCTCTAATTCACAGCCCAGTAAGATGACTCTTCCTAAAGCTTTTAGTTGCCCAGGAAGCAGAGTTGGGCACGAAGAAATGCTGCCGCCTTGTGGACGTTTAACGTAACAACAACTTTACAACCGGTGCTTCAGGGCACCTCATATTCACAAAGCCTGTGGGGATTTTAATGACACGTGTCCTCAGAAATGACCTGGGATAGGTAACTGAAAAAAAATTCGAAACACACAGACTTTCAGGAAGCCAAATTTCAAAAGGGAAAGCTTACTCACACTGTTTAAAAAAAAAAAAAAACCCGACCACGACAGGAAGTGGAAAATCGCTGATTATTCTAGAAATGCATATCAAGAGTATAAAGTGGTATCATCTCGCAGCAGGCAGTATGGCCAGCATCAAAAACTCTACAAACAATCGATGGGGGAGTGAGTCTGGAGAAAAGGGAACCTTCCCACTCGTTGAGTGGAAATGTACATTGATAACCGCCACTAGAAAGCACCGGATCCGAGTTCCTAGAAAACTAAAGAGAGAGTGAACCTGTCCTTCTGCAGGCCCAATTCCGGGCGTTACTCGGGAAAATCCATAATTCAAAAAGACACAAGCACCCCAACTTTCATTGCGGCACTATTTACAATCGCCAAGACACAAAAACAAATAGTCCAGCGAGTGATGAATAGAGAAAGGGGAGGTCCTACGTGTATACAAGGGACTGTTACTCAGCCAGGAAAAAGAAAGAAATAATGCCACTGGAAAGAACATGGATGGACCTGGGATTCCAAAACACTGAGTGAACACAGTCAGACAGAGGAGGACCCGTAGCATATATATCACTTATAGGAGGAATGGAAACATACATACAACTGAACTAGTTCCCAAAACAGAAACAGACTCACCGACTTTCAAAATAAACCTAGGGTTACTAAAAAACATAGGTGGCGAGGAGATATAAGTTAGGCGTTTCCCATGAACACATACACAGTAAAACACCTATAAACATATATATAAAACACACACTCGACAAGGACTACTGTACAACACCAGGACCTCTACTCAACGTTCTGCAATAACCTATACGGAAAAGGAATCTGGAAAAGAGCAGCTATATTACATGTGTAACTGAATCAGCTTGCTGTACACCTACACCAAACACCACACTGTAATTTACCCCTAACGCAACATACCATAAGAATTAAACTAAAAATGAACGCCGAAGGGCAGAAGTGAGTACACTTTTCGCCTCCTGCCTCGGTGATATGCCCTGGTGTCACATCCCCGCAGCCTCAGCAGCCTGGGGTCCCAAGGGTGCACTGAGGTGGAGCGGAGACACCTGAGGAGGATGTGCCTGCAAATGCAGCCCCTTAAAGCTGTCGTGTCCCTTCCTTTCTGGGTGTAACCAAAATTTCAGAATCTAGGTGCACCTTCATACAGATAAAAAGAAGCAGAGTGCACCCAAACCATGGGGGATCATCTGGGTTGCAGGAGATTCAAAAAGGTACCGAGCCTCCACGGCTGCTGGTGGTGAGGTTCCCGCATCCAGCCTCCTTGCCAGGAGTCACCCCACCTACACACCGCAGCACCCCCAGCAGGGTTGTTTAGCCAGGGTTCGGAATTTTCCGGGGCGAGAATCTTAACGGGGAAGAGGTAGTGACACACAAGCCCTTGGGTGTTCCCCCTGGCACCTTTCCCTCTAATTCACACCAGTAAGATGACTCTACCTAAAGCTTTTGGTTGCCCAGGAAAAAGAGTTGGGCACGAAGAAATGCTGCCGCCTTGTGGACTTGTCCTGTAACAACAACCTTACAACTGGTGCTGCAGGCCACCTAATATTCACAAAGCCTGTGGGGCTTCTAAAAAACACGTGTCCTCATAATGACCTGGTTAGGTAACTGAAAAAAAATTCGGAACACTCAGACATTCAAAAGCCAAATTTCAAAAGGGAAAGTTTACTCACACTGTTTAAAAAAAAACCCCGACAACGACTGGAAGTGGAAAATCGCTGATTAGTCTAGAAATACAAATCAGAAGTATAAGAGGCATCACCCGCAGCAGACAGTATGGCCAGCATCAAAAAGTGTACAAACATTCGATGGGGAACGAGTGTGGAGTAAAAGGCACCTTCCACGCGTTGAGTGGAAATGTACATGGTAACCACCACTAGAAAGCACTGTATCCCAGTCCTAGAAAACTAAGGAGA
>NW_022983333.1:0-51112 GCF_011762595.2 Tursiops truncatus
ACCAAACCTGGGTACAAAGAAAGAAAGCCTTGTCTTTCAATGCTTATGCACGTACTTCCAAGATCTATTGCAGGGATGCACCGTAGAACAAATGCACAAACGCACCAGCCAGCCGGCCGGCCAGCCAGTCGGCGAGCAACAAGCCGACTGATGGAGACCCAGTATGGCCCGTCTGCCCCCAGTGGAAATATTTACGATTCAAAGGGACTGAAGTCTCACTAGCATGTAGAATGTAGACTCCGGCTTTTACCTCTGAAGAAGTGCACCAGATTCCAGAATACACAATCTGTGTCCGTGAAAATAATCCTTCCTCTTCGAGTCACCTTACTGGTGTCCAGAGTAATGACTTGTGACACAGGAGGAGACAATGCTTGCTTTCCCACAGTCAGAATGGGATGGATAGCTAACTCTCTCTGTCTCTCTCCCCCGCCCCAGCCGTTCTCATCAAAACTACCATTTTCTCTGTGGGTCTTTTGGTCTCTGTCTACGATTCTCCACATCTACCTGTTGACGTCTGTCTCTGTTGAGACCCCCCCGGCTGCCCAAGTGACTGCCTGCCTGCCTTCCCCTCGCTCTGTCTCTGTCCCAGGCTCTCAGGCTCAATCTCCTTTCCCTCATTTGGTATCTTTGCCTCCCGTTTCCCGTAGTCCATGCCCGATTCATGTCTCCCTGCCTCTCTTGTGTCCCCACAGGCAGTACTGTCTCATAACATGCAATCGTATCCATTAGCAAGTGCCCCCATGAAAACCACTCTTCTCATGCTGCCTGGGAACTACTCATTGACAGTTACTACTCAGGGACTACATGCCTCCATCACTTTTAGGTCAGGAGGCTCTTATGTACCCGCTCCCCTTCTTCAGAATATGTGTCCTTGTCTTCAACAGTGAAACACTGTGCATGCTACCTCATTCCCCGAGGCCGAACAGCAGTGTGGACCTGTGCTTGTGTGCGTGTGTGTGTGCATGTCTTTAGACATTTCTGATGGTGGTGTGTGGGAAATTGGACACCCTGAGAAAAAGTGTTCGTAGGGAAAGTCAATCAGTCTTTGGCGACGCTCTGTAAGGTCGCAGGCACGGTGTTCCTAACTTTGGTGACTCCTCTCCAACGTGCCCAGAGAGGGAAGTCTTCAGCACAGCTAGTTCCTCGGAGGCCAGCCATCAAGGTAACATCTCCTTGACACCACCAGGCCTTCCTGCTTCCTTGGCCCCTCACCCTTTATACTTGACCACACATTTGAATGGACCTCTCGCCACACAGCTCAGTCTGGCCACGTTTTCCAAAGGGAGCCACCTTCTTGCCAAGATTCGAGTTCCTGCTGTCTGGAGCACCCCGAAGAGGAAAGCCCTAGAGTAAGGAGTGCAACTGGAGTGGGGCAACTTGCGTCTGGACATGGACCCCGAGAGGGAAAATGGATCGAGAGACTCGGTTGTACCTGAATTCTGCTTTCTGGAATGTCCAGTTCTCGTGCCAGCCATTCTCTGGTCGTTATCCCGGGATAGGGGTTCTGTTGAAAGAGTGCTTGCAGGGTGTCCTTCTGACTCAGACTCAGAACAAGCCTCCTCCTTCGCGATGGTCTTGAGAGTCGGCCTGTGGGAGAGAAGAGGGGGAATGTGTCAGGGGAGAATCCATGGAGGTGCAAATGAATGGTGCCGGCCCAGTGCTGGTCCCTGTGCCATGAGAAAAAGCTCTAAGCCAGGGGAAGACTCTGCCTTTGGATAAACCGTGGGTACACCCCGAAAGCCACGCTGAGTGGGACCCTGGGGGCTCAAGCTAAGCTGAGGGTCAAGGCTATGGGGATCACCTCACCATTCGCCAATGATCCACAGGACGCAATGCAAAGAGAAGGGGAAAGCCCTAGGAAAACAGGCTACTGTGACCAAAACGGGTGGAAGGATTTTCCACCTGTGGAGGCCTTGGAAAATCTTGATGGCTTCTACCAGATTTACCTCTAACTCTATGCTAACCATAGGAACCTGGCTTCTGAACTATCATTCGCACAGCATATCTGCACTTTCACTATTGGAAAGGAAAGTAGACGAAAGCCCAATGAAGCCAGACAAACACACAAGCCAACCCCCAACACAGAACACACTAGAGGATTGTTTAGAAAACCTATTTTTTTGAGCCATGACCAACGTGCTGCCCTGTCTGATGGCGCCAACCCACCCACACACCCACAACAGCCCAGTACTCCTCAGAAGATGAGTTTCCCTTTTAGTCACCGAGGTCACGGTGACTCTCCCCGTGTGCGTGCTATTCTTTCAGTTGGGCAGTCTGAAGGGCTACCCCCCACCCCTTTCCTATTTGAGGTTGCCTATTTCTTGTAGCAAGGGAATGGATGGATGTTTGTTTCCTGCATTCTAAGGTGGGAGCCGGGTGTGATGGCCAGGGAGGGTGTGGTTTCAGGCACGTCCTGCACACCCTTGAGATCTTGAGTTTCCTGAAATCTCTCCAAATCTAGGTCAATGCCAACCCTTCTGCAAGGGCTACCTGCCCTAGCAGCTGGCAGCTGGTGATGTAGGGTCGTCTCCAGGTCTCCCTCTGGAAGGATTCAAGACAAGGCAAGGGTTTCGGATCCCCAACGGGGACTCCCTTTAAAAGCGCCCTTCCTTCCTGCCAGCTCCAAGGAACATATTTGGAAAGCACTCAAGGAACGGCCTTGTCACACTGCAGATTTTGGCTTTCCAGAGACTCCTGCAGTGCGTACCTTGGAGTCTAATGAAAGACAGTTGGAGTGCTCCTGGAATCTCTGTTTCCCAGGTTCTAGCTTTCAGTTGTGCTCAAAGAAAATCTCTCTTTGTCTCGTAATCTTAACACATACTGGATGTGGATTATTTCCATGGACACTGTGGAAGTTAACCAGTTCAAATGGAACACACAACATAACAGAGCAAATCCGCAACAACAGCAAGAATAGAACATGTGAAACAAATTCAAAATCCCAAACACTGTCAACTGGAAAAGAGTGTCAGTTTAGTTGGGAACGTTATCAAATACTCGTGTTCCGTTCACTGCAAACACAGGCTGGGATTTTTAGTAGAGAAGCCATTGTCAGGCAACAGGGCTACCAACTTCCATGTGGATTTCTAGAAGGAAAACCAATGAAGCAGCAAACCAGAAATATCTACGTGAAATGCCCAAACCAAGGTGCATCCTTTTGCCCAAGTGATTCCAGAAACATGTGCCAGCATATCAGTGCATGCCATTTGGTGGTCATTGGGAAACTTCAATCTTCGTGGTGATCAACCCTTGGGTCGGGGAGGTGCATGAGAGTATTTGGATGATCCAAGCGCAGAGCCCAGATGCTGAGGGCAACGTACCTCTGGAGGTGCTGTATGTGCCAGATGAGCTGGACGAATCCATGGTGGGAGACCCACAGGGATGGCACGGAAACTGCTGGCCAACTGTTCAGTTCTCAGAAGCTCAGGGTTTATAATGGATGAGGATGCCACGCCCCTATTTATGTAAATAGCCACAGATGGTGCAGAACCCTTCCTTGCCAATTGAGAACCTGGAAGGAATCCTGAGAGGCAAGTGGGCGTTGGAATGGAAGGCCTGCTCGGAGGCTCCCAGGTCCCTTTGAAGCTGCCGCCCTCGTCATCCTTTGCCAGAATGCTTGGGGTCAAGTGCTCTCTCCTTTTCACACCTTTCAACATTCCACACATACTTTCTGTCTCCGTGGAATTCCCCACCTCTGAGTCATTCACGCTTAAGTGTGTCACTGTACTTTCCCAAATGGAGAGAGAACCTAGAGCCTAGTTTGCATCGAGTACGTTTCCCACTTCCCTCATCACCACCAGGACATCATTGCCTCACACTCCTAAAGCATTTCCTTGGCTGGGGTTTGAGTTCCCGATAATTCACATACTAAGCTTGAGTGCTTATCTAGTGTCTACCCATGGTCCTCAGCTGTTTGGGACTTTTTCAGAGGTACTCTGAAACCCATCCCGTTGCTCACATGCCATGGAGAGACCAGAGAAAGGGGCATGCCACACGTGTATGTTTCACAAGGAAAGGAACTTATTTTCAGTGCTTATCCTTGGCGTACAAAAGAGAGAGTCGGTTTCACATTCAGTGGTCAACTGACAACTGTACCAAGAAGAAGAAGGAGAAGAGGAAGGGGAAGGGGAAGGGGAAGGGGAAGGAGAAGGATATGTAGCACGTTACATGATGGATGATGACACAGCTGAGTTTGAAAGGAAAGCTTGGATTCCAAGTACAGCCATCCCAACATTATCGGTGCATTTGGGCTGCAGAGAATAGAAAAATTTAAAACAAACCAACAAAAGAAACCCCACCAGAAAATACAGAACCATGTCAAATGTGTTCTTTTGCCACCATGCTTCTTTGGCCACCACGTGGATTAACATGAGGATAGTGAGCTTATTCAGAAACAGTTGGCAATCAGAGTAATTACACCAGCAATTCATGAAAACGTGGCTGGAGTGTGTGTGTGTGTGTGTGTGTGTGTGTGTGTGTGTGTGCGCACGCGCGTAGGGGTGTTTGTGTGATCTGTGTGTTTGATTTTCTGTACCCACTAAGGTCGGTTGTCAGGTGGTACCCTTGGACGGATGTCACCGGGACCAGTAGGTGTCTGCAAGTCCCAGGGGGCCCAGGAGGATGTCCTGAGGAGGTGTATGTCCTAGTCCCTTGTCCTGCAGTGCCAGAGATCAGAGGGAGGCATGACCATCTTGTTGGATCAGGGGGGGTTTTCCCGAGTAGTTGGAAGTTTTGGCTGAGAAAATTAATCACTGAAACATGGGATTTGCTGGCTTCTCCCAGAAGGCACTGCCTGCCAGACCTGGATCACCTCCCTCCTGGACAATCCAGGTGGGATAAGCTTGCTTGGGGGAGCAGAAGCTGTGATCTGCATGGCAGCCAGGGAATCCTGAGAGCCCGCAGGTGTGTTTATGCACAGTGCACCGCTGGCCTCCCTGTGGAGGTACCGCTGCCTGTCCCTGGGCTCTGAGGTTTCTCTGGAGCGGCCAGCATTGGACAACCAAGATGGTAAAGCCACAGTTCCTAGCTCTAGGAAGAGCCTGTGCAAGTCCTTCCACCCACAAGCATCTCAGTGTTTCCCGGAACACTGTGACCCAGTGTTCCCCCCACCCTCTTGAAAGCACCCACAAGCATCTCAGTGTTTCATGGCACACTGTGACCCAGTGTTCCCCCCACCCTCTTGAAAGCACCAACTCTTCCATAAGCTGTCTCTTTCCACATCTCCAATCCTACTTGTCCTGAGGCTACCGTGGCCAGATTCTTTTCCCAGAAGGCCTATGCCACCTGTGTGGCTCCTGAAAATGATGTTCCATTTCTGCCCAGTGAAAAGAAGGAGAGAGAGGGAGAGAGAAAGTGAAAGAGAAAGACAGAGAGAAAGTGAGGGAGAGAGAGAGAGGGGTCGGGAGAGATAGAGAGAGAGAGAGAGAGAGAGAGAGAAAATGAAAGAGAAAGAGTGAGAAATTGAGGGAGAGAGAGAGAGGGAGAGAGAGCGAGAGAGCGCTGTATATAGCTCTAGAGATCTGGACAAATGGGAGCCTAAGACAGGGGAGTGACTGGGAGGGAGTTGAGGACTAGATGTATCTGCAGAGATATGCACACAATAGAGCTAGAGACCCAGATGCAGTTGTATCCAGAGACTCAGATACATTGTTGTTTACACATTAGATTATTTTAATACTTCGTGCCACTGACACTCCCATGCTGGACATGGGGCACACAGATTGAGCCAGTGGAGAATCACTCAACACAGAGTGTACGAGGCACATGTGTTGGAAAATATTTTTTTTTTTTTAACATCTTTATTGGGGTATAATTGCTTTACAATGGTGTGTTAGTTTCTGCTTTATAACAAAGTGAATCAGTCATACATAAACATATGTTCCCATATGTCTTCCCTCTTGCGTCTCCCTCCCTCCCACCCTCCCCATCCCACCCCTCCAGGCTGTCACAAAGCACCGAGCCAATATCCCTGTGCCATGCAGCTGCTTCCCACTAGCTATCTACCTTACTGCATTTGTTACTGTGTATATGCCCATGACTCTCTCTCGCCCTGTCACAGCTCACCCTTCCCCCTCCCCATAACCTCAAGTCCGTTCTCTAAGAGGTCTGCATCTTTATTCCTGCTTTACCCCTAGGTTCTTCATGATATACAATGGAATATTACTCAGCCATAAAAAGAAATGAAATTGAGCTATTTGTAATGAGGTGGATAGACCTAGAGTCTGTCATACAGAGTGAAGTAAGTCAGAAAGAGAAAGACAAATACCGTATGCTAACACATATATATGGAATTTAAGGAAAATATTTTTGAAAGAAGCAGTGGAAGGGATCATCTGCCATGACGTTACAATGCCACAGGCATTCGGTTTTTCAGTTCATTTGTTCATCACTTTAGTTATAACTTGGCTTATCTTTTGAGAGGTGTGTTCCTGTAGTGTGTAGCCGTGGACATGTAATGAGCCAGAGAGAGAGAGAGAGAGAGAGAGAGAGAGAGAGTGATGATTTGTGTGCATAATACATTGGGCACAGTTGTTACTATAAACCCTCGCAATGAAAGTGTTTGCATAGTTCTGTCCTTGTGTGCAAAGGCGATGCCCTCGAGGAACTCTTCCATACCATGCACCCAGAAAGCAAGTGAATGTTGTCACTGAGAGACTGTTTTCGTGATTCCACTAGGGTGTGTTTGTGGCTACAAGCTACGGGACTAGACAGGGGTATCTGGACCGCCTTCCATGCTGTCCCAGGTCATGGGAGGGATTTCACCTCTCTGAGGAAATGCGGGAGAAATCAAAGCGACAAAAGCACAACCAAGAACTTGAACTGAGTGCCAAGATTTATTGATTGGATCAATGGAATGTCACATACAACGGGGAAATCCAGTTCAGCGTTGGGTCCTCCTCGTTCTCATTGGAAGGTTTGAATTCCTTGAGGCTTCAGAGAGGGTGTCCCTCTTGGTGCGCAAGCTTTGTGACAGTCCGTGTGGAGCATGGCATCCCTCCTGGGCACAACGCAGTTGCTGTCGACAGTCAACTTGCCTTGTTCTCCCTGCCAGACACTATCATGAGCATTGCTTGTTCCTTCTTCTTTCTCTCCCCCATGGCTCTGCCTCCCAGGAAAGGAGGCTTGAAAGGGGCTCGGGGGAAGGCCTTCCTTCCTGCCCCTAAACCTGTGGCACCGGGGAGCCTGACAGTATGTCAAGCAGGGCCTTGAATTCTTCCTCGCTGAGGGGGGCTTCCAGGGTTGCTGCAAGTTCCTCTTCCTCTGTGTCCACATTCAGAAAAGGGCCTGCCTTGTCCAGAATGTCCACGTCTGACAAGAGTTCATCCAGGAGGCTTGAGGAGCCTGTAAGGGCTGAGCGCTGGGGCTGTTGCTCCAGCTGGGGAGATGTCTCTTCACCTGAGCTTGCCTGCTGCTGCCAGAAGTGTGTCTCTGGTGGTGCAGGTGGCCAGATGGCCCCCTGGGCAGGCTGCCCACTGGCGATGAGAGCATGTGACCGTTCGCCCCACGGAACTGTGGCCAGAAGAGGCTGTGGGTTCTGGCATCTCTGAAGGGCTGCCAGGCTGGGCTGGAGCATGATGAACATCAACGGCTGGCCCACACAGCACCCATAGGAAGCCTCTGGCCCAAGAAAGGAGGGGGAGAAAACAGCAGTGGCCGCAGCAAAGGATTGCATGCTATCAGGTGCATGAGAGGGAGGATAACGATGAGAGCTTCTATGGACAGTGGGCAGGGTGCTTTGGTCCGACAGGGCAGTCACAGCTGATGTGGCATCAGGGCCTTTGGCTAAGGCATTCACAGGCCCACTAGCGCTCTGCTTTGGGTGCCGAGCTCTTCGGTTCTGGAACCATATCTAGGGAACCATATGGGGCGACAGGAGCATTAGCAGCGTGACAATCCAGATCGACTTGCCGCCGCCTCATTCCCGGCCCACCCCAGCCCGCCCCAACCTGCCCTGCCCTGACCTGACATGCCCTCCAATCTGTCAGACCCATGGCAAGTACTGTTGGGCCTCACCTAAGGGCCATTTTTCCTATAGAGCTTTCACCTTGGCTCTTGAAAATGCGGGAGGACGTCAGGGCAACACAGGACTCACACCACTCTCCGCACCCCTCCCCACCCCTGTCTTTGAGGAGAGCTGGCATTGACCAGCTACAAACTCAGGCCCCTCCCTGGCTGCCCAGGACTTCCATTGCCCTGTCCTCTTCTGGAAATGGATGCCTTCAGATCAGCCCCCCTAGCGTATTCGTAAGACGAAGGGAACTTCCTCCCAATCCCCTGTCTCCAAGCCTACATATATCCAGCAACAACCCGTCGCAAGGGTTAACACTCCTTTCTCGTGGGAGAAGCCAAGTTCCACCCACTGGTGGAGAACTTACCTGGATTCGAGGTTCGGGAATTCCTGTCTGGTGAGCCAATTCTTCCCTGGCAGCAATAGATGGAAATCGATCCCTCTCAAAGGCTTGCATAAGGACCCTTGTTTGAGAAGGAGAGATGAAAGTCCTCTTTCGCCTGGCCTCTCTTCCCATGCTTCCTAAAGAAGAACACACAGAGAAGAGAGGACATTCAGGCCAATTTCAGCACATTCACAGCAGATCCAGTGTGTGGTATGTAGGAAGCGGTATGTCATAGATCAAGATCTATGTGTGTGTGTATAATTGGTATGTGAGTATGAATGTCTTGCCTGTCTATCTATCTTTGTATGTATACATGTATGTATCGAACTCCCTCATTTCTTTTTTCATGATTCCCTACAGTTCATTGGATCTAGTCACTCCCCTTTCGGTAAGGTCAAATAAATTTGACATTAGTTCAAATGGCATCGCCTACTTTTCCATAGTTTCTACGTATATTGAAATTTCCCATTCTTCAGTATCTTTGTTTCTGGCTCACAAGTTAGGTCAGGAAACAGGGAGAGAGATCTCTATTATTTAGAAGTTAGAGTGCCCATAAAACGAGAATAATTGAAAAAAAGAAAAGTAGATTGACCATTTCATGAAAGAACTCAAATTAACAAAAAACAATTTTAAAAAGTCATACGGCTGAATTCTGACTTCCTACTGGGAGTGTTCTCAAAGGAAGTGCCCCATGAGAAATGGAGGATGACGGGATGATACCTGAAGGCACGTTGTTGGGTGTGAGTTTGTTCATGTGACTCTTTGTTTGCTTTCGTTTTGGCTTTGTGTGAAAAAGGGAAATTCAAATACAGTGCTGTTGTAGAAATGAAACTTCCTAAGTACTATTCCAGTGATTCCTCTGTAAATCAAAGGGCGTTTACTCCATTGCCTGAGGACAACCTCACACCTCACAACTCACTCGTACTTTGAGTACTGTTCTACTTCCCTCAGGAACAAGGGGAAGAAACGTGAGTGCTGGACAAACTCCACTGGACATGGTGCAGAACCCCCGGGACTGGTGAAGGAGCTCCTCACCCCGCCGACTTTTATATGGCTTTACTGTCACTTGATCTCCGATCTCGTGGAGAATTTCCCATCAAAGGAACCTTATCTCTCGCCTTTTTGCACACCTTAACATCAAAGAAAGGGACTGCATTTTGTGTGGCAGTGTTTTTCACAACCTTTAGGCTTTGGTGGAAAACTGTTTCTCTTTTTACCCATAGGTTTATTTGTGGAAAGAGCCACTTAATCACTTTTCCATACACCTTTTTTTCCCTTTCTTTTTTTTTTTTTTTGAATTCCCGAACATCATCATGGTAAATATATCCATAACGTGATATTTACTGTGGACGTCCACTGACGTGTGTTTCATGTGGCCTCCATTATTTCGAATGGAATTGACTTTTGGGGTGCCTGCCCACCAGGTTCCTCCTCTGTCAAGTGGCTCTTCTGCTCTTGGTCATTCAGAAAGTACTCAGTGGGGCGAAAGCGGGACAGGACATCAGCAGGGAAATACAGACCTCATGTGAGTGTCCCGTCTGAGGATGTTGATTGGTGGGATGGATTCTCCCTAGGGGAATGCCTCGAATTCTGTCTTTGCTTCTCATGGGATTAGTTCCCACTCCACGGTACTGGGGGAGGGCAGTGGAACACTCTTCATCTCACACATGTTATCACTGCCACATCTAGGTCGGGATGGACTTCCAGAAGGCCCTCCGTCATGGAACTCCCTGGGTTATTCACCATCACCAACTGAATGTATCCTTTAGAATTCTCCAATGACCCAAGTGTGGGTAAGCAGGTGCCCCTTCCAGCTGGTACCTGTGTCCCTCTCCTTCTGAAAAGAGACAGGGTTCCTCTGAGCAGCTTCATGCTGGTTGGAAAGGGTGATGAGAAATGACGGGAAGGAAGGGCGGGGGAAGGAGTGGGGATGCAGGGGAGAGGGTGATGGAAAAAAAGAATCGTCCTGTCTCCAATGCTCACACCACGCCTCCCCCCACCCCCACGAGTTCCCCTAGAAGCCAGGAGATGATTCCAGCCAGGAGACGAGCCCATGCGAGTGGGCGCATGGGGTGGCGGGGTGGGGGCTGTTGTCCCCGCCATCTGCAGTGTTGCCCACAAGGATGCCAGCAGGCTGGGGGTGCCGGCCAGAGGGGCCTGGGGGCGGGAGGGTGAGAGGGTCCTGCCCATAAGTGTGGGGGTGTTGAGGACAGCCTTGAGACTGTTCTGTCTTGAGAGCCAGTGGGTGACAATTGCAACGTGAAGGGCAAGGGTGTGTGTGCCAGCTGGATGCATGAAGGTCTCTTCCATGGGGAGGCGTGTGACAGTGACTGGCACTGTGGAGAAAGGCAAGCCCCATGCTCGTGTGGGCCCGGCCTTTGGCCCATGGCTGGGGTCAAGAAACCACAAGGGAGAGTGTCAGTGAGGCCATGGGTGTATCCCAGTGTGATACCAGGTGAGTATGGGAACCCTCAAAAATATCCAGGAGTCACTGCAGGATAAAGGGGAAACAAAGGGGAGTAAAGCTCGGAGGTCTGTGAGATGACAGGGCTTTTCGATCTGGGACGAGCCGACTCGGGCAGAAATTTGTGAGTGGTGGGAGAGGAGCTGGGGGCCACGAAAAAGTCCCGGGGGGCTGTGGGTGGACCCAGGGGGAACCCAGTGGAAGAGATGGGGGAGGTCTGCCAGGGATTAGCGGTGCCCCAGAGTCTCGATTCAGACCCCCACTGGGATGAGGTGCTGGGCGTCACAGGTGAGCCCAGGGGAGACTCTGCCAAAGAGATCGGGGAGGTTTTCCTAGGCACCAGTTATGTTCCGGGTGTGTGGTAAAGAAATGCAACATCAATAAAAATGTTATCAAAAGTGAAACCTGGAGGATTCCAGGGCCACCTTCAGAATGTGACAGCAGAGATGTGGGTTCGGACAGGACCTGCGTGTCTGACAGCCCAATGTGTCCAATGTGTCTGATGGCACCTTGTGAAATTCTCCCTGTGACATCAGAAGCGTGGAGTGCTAGTGTGGCTAGGCCTCAGGCAGAGAGGCTGGATTCTGTGGCCTTGCTGTCCTCTGTTAGGGACTGTGGCATTGTCTCTGTAGAAGGAGGTGGGTCAGCTTGAAGCCCAGTTCCCTCTTCTGCACGTTTCTTCTTTCTCTCCCAGTGATGGTGCTGGTCGAGCTGTGCCAGAGCAACCAAGGCAAAAGGGTCGTGCACAGAATGACTGAGAACTTTGACCAGGTGCCATGGACTCCTTAGAGGAAGTGACCCAGGACTGAGGCCCCAGAGCCTCCTTCTGAGTGTCATGATCCCAGTGCCCCTCTCATGGGGGTTGTTGTCAGGTTTGATGGTTGAAGCAGCCATGGTATCAAGATTTCACTCGTAGAAACTATTCCTTTTCTTTCCTGGGAGAAGTAGGTCTCTTTCTCCTTTGTTGAGGAGACCCCCTTTTTAATAAAGAAAAATGATAAGTTGTAAGTACATATTAAGGATTAAGTTATACATATGTAGAGAAAATCATAAAGATCAAGAAACAGAACATGATGAGTGGACACCCAGGAGTTCCCTTCCCTCATCACAGCATCCTCCCCACCATGAGGTAGCTGTTCTCCTGATTTTGTGTCAGTGACTTGGCCTCATAGTTTATGCCCAAACATGCATCCCTAAATAACACAGCCCAGCTTTGCCTAGTTCCAAAGTCTGTAAGTGGGTGTACTGTGCATGCTGCTTTATTGTTCTCGATGGCTCAGCATTGTGTCCATGAGATTTTTTCATCTTGTGAATATAGTTTTTTTAAATAATTTTTATAGTTTTACTACCTTTAAACAAAATGTACTCCATTGTTGTGGAATATTCCTTCCTAGGAGCGTGCATGGTTCATTTCTGCATCTGCTTGTGATGGCCTTCAAGTTCTTTCAGGTTTGGCTCCTGTGGCTGCAGAGTCCATGTCCGTGTGTCCTGGTGCAGGGCTGAGGGGTTTGTGTTCAGCTGGGAGGAGCACTGTGGGTCTGTGTGCACGGACTTTGCACTCTGAGGCCCGATTGTTTCAGAAGTGGTTGCGTCCCCCGCTGTGCACCAGGCTTTCCATTGCTCCACATCCTGCTGATATTTGATACTGTGTCTTCATGTCTGTCATTCTGGTAGGTGTGTGCACAGTGGTTTTCTTATGGTTTTAATCCCTCGATTGTTAGTGAAGGTGTGCATCTTTTGGTATTCACGGACTACTTCCTGTTGTTTTTAAAAAAGTTTTAAAAATTGCGGTCAGATACACATAACATAAAATTTACTACCTTAACCATTTTTAAGTGCACATTTCAGGGTCATGAAGTAATTTGCACTGTTGTGCAACCCTGACTGCCATCCTCCTCGAGAAATTTTTCATCTTACAAAACTGAAACAGCCCCCATTAAACACTCACTCCCATTCTCCCTCCCTCAGCCCCTGGTACCCACCATCCAATTTTCTGTCTCTATGGTTCTGACTGCTCTAGGGGCATTGTATGAATGGATCAAGCACTGTTTGTTTTTTTGTATCTAGCTTACATCACTGAGCATAATGCCTTCAAGGTTCATCCCTGCTGCAGCCTGTGTCAGAATTGCCTTCCTTTTTAGGCTGAATAACATTCCCTTGTATGGAAGGACCATGTTTTGCTTCTCCATTCATCCATTAGTGGACACATGTAATATCTACATTCATTTCTCATGTCATAATATTTGTGGAATAATGTCAGAAAGTCCTATGAATCAAAAGTCTTTTGCCATTAACTTTTTTCTTAAACTTTTAATTGTGAAAAACATCAAAGCTAAGAAAAAGGGAAGAATACATGTCAGCTTCACTTGTGTTCAGGAATTAATGCTTTACAGTATTCACTTTAGCCCCTGTGTGTGTGCTATGCGTGTGCATGTGCCTGTTTGCATACATATGCTGTGCATGTGCATAGGTATGTGCACTTGCACACATTAGTGTGTGAATGGACATATGCATGCATGTGTGTTCATATGCTAGTGTGTGAATATATTTGTGCTGTGCACGTGCATATGTTTGTGTGTGTGCTGTGCTTGCCTGTGTGCACAACTGTGTGTTTGCTGGAACCACTTGCAAGTTGGTTGCAGACAGAATTGTGACCCAGGTATGTCCACAGGCACCTGCTCTAACAATCCTGTGTAGCCACGTAAAGGTCACAGATCTCAGGGATTTAAATGGATGGAGCAGGAGGTCCTGACACAGAGTCTGTCTTCCAATGACTGTCACTGTCTCAGTAACATCCTTCACACTTTCTTTAAGCCCCATTCAAGGTCCAGTTTAGAGCCCCATTACATTCAGTCACCTGCCCCAGGTCCCCTAAAGCTACAATGTCACAGTTGGAGAGCCTGGCCGGGGTTGGGGGTATCCCTCCTGTTGGCCTGGCCTCCAGGCCCTGAACTTGGCTCCTGGTATCCCATCTCTCAGCCAGGCCTCGACTAGGATGGGGCCACCACATCTTTCCTCACAGGTCCCATCGCCCAGTCAAGGTGCTGCATTCTCCCAAACATAGCATCAAGTGTGGGGGGGTGGGACAGCCCCCACTGGGTCTCCTTCTTGTGAGACCCTGTGCTTTTTATTTTTTATGAGTTAGGCTTTTAATTTTTATTTATTTATTTTTATTTTTTGTCCAAATTATTTATTTTTTATTTGTTTATTTTAACATCTTTATTGGAGTATAATTGCTTTACAATGGTGTGTTAGTTTCTGCTTTATAACAAGGTGAATCAGTTATACATATACATATGTTACCATATCTGTTCCCTCTTGCATCTCCTTCCCTCCCACCCTCGCTATCCTACCCCTCTAGGTGGTCACAAAACACTGAGCTGGTCTCCCTGTGCTGTGCGGCTGCTTCCCACTAGCTATGTATTTTACTTTTGGTAGTGTATATATGTCCATGCCACTCTCTCACTTTGTCACAGCTTACCCTTTCCCCAATATCCTCAAGTCCATTCTCTAGTAGGTCTGTGTCTTTATTCCCGTCTTACCCCTAGGTTCTTCATGACATTTTTTTTCTTAGATTCCATATATATGTGTTAGCATATGGTATTTGTATTTCTATTTCTGACTTACTTCACTCTGTATGACAGACTCTAGGTCCATCCACCTCACTACAAATAACTCAATTTCTTTTCTTTTAATGGCTGAGTAATATTCCATTGTATATATGTGCCACATCTTCTTTATCCATTCATCCAATATGGACACTTAGCTTGCTTCCATGTCCTGGCTGTTGTAAATAGAGCTTCAATGAACAATTTGGTACATGACTGTTTTTGAATTATGGTTTTCTCAGGGTATATGCCCAGTAGTGGGATTGCTGGGTTGTATGGTAGTTCTATTTGTAGTATTTTAAGGAACCTCCATACTGTTCTCCATAGTGGCTGTATCAATTTACATTCCCACCAGCAGTGCAAGAGTGTTCCCTTTTCTCCACACCCTCTCCAGCATTTATTGTTTATAGATTTTTTTGATGATGGCCATTCTGAATGGTGTGAGATGATATCTCATTGTAGTTTTGATTTGCATTTCTCTAATGACTAATGATGTTGAGCATTCTTTCATGTGTTTGTTGGCAATCTGTATATCTTCTTTGGAGAAATGTCTATTTAGGTCTTCTGCCCATTTTTGGATTGGGTTGTTTGTTTTTTTGTTATTGAGCTGCATAAGCTGCTTGTAAATTTTGGAGATTAATCCTTTTTCAGTTGCTTCATTTGCAAATATTTTCTCCCATTCTGAGGGTTGTCGTTTGGTCTTGTTTATGGTTTCCTTTGGTGTGCAAAAGCTTTGAAGTTCCATTAGGTCCCATTTGTTTATTTTTGTTTTTATTTCCATTTCTCTAGGAGGTGGGTCAAAAAGGATCTTGCTGTGATTTATGTCATAGAGTGTTCTGCCTATGTTTTCCTCTAAGAGTTTGATATATTCTGGTCTTAAATGTAGGTCTTTAATCCATTTTGAGCTTATTTTTGTGTATGGTGTTAGGGAGTGTTCTAATATCATACTTTTACATGTACCTGTCCAGTTTTCCCAGCACCACTTATTGAAGAGGCTGTCTTTTCTCCACTGTATATTCTTGCCTCCCTTATCAAAAATAAGTTGACCATATGTGCGTGCATTAATCTCAGGGCTTTCTATCCTGTTCCATTGATCTGTATTTTCTGTTTTTGTGCCAGTACCATACTGTCTTGATTACTGTAGCTTTGTAGTATAGTCTGAAGTCAGGGAGCCTGATTCCTCCAGCTGCATTTTTCGTTCTCAAGATTGATTTGGCTATTCGGGGTCTTCTGTGTTTCCATACAAATTGTGAAATTTTTTGTTCTAGTTCTGTGAAAAATGCCAGTGGTAGCTTGAAAGTGATTGTATTGAATCTGTAGATTGCTTTGGGTAGTAGAGTCATTTTCACAATGTTGATTCTTCTAATCCAAGAATATGGTATATCTCTCCATCTATTTGTATCATCTTTAATTTCTTTCATCAGTGTCTTATAGTTTTCTGCATACAGGTCTTTTGTCTCCTTAGGTAGGTTTATTCCTAGATACTTTATTCTTTTTGTTGCAATTGTAAATGGGAATGTTTTCTTGATTTCACTTTTAGATTTTTCATCATTAGTGTATAGGAATGCCAGAGATTTCTGTGCATTAATGTTGTATCCTTCTACTTTACCAAATTCATTGATTAGCTCTAGTAGTTTTCTGGTAGCATCTTTAGGATCCTCTATGTATAGTATCATGTCATCTGCAAACAGTGACAGCTTTACTTCTTTTCCGATTTGGATTCATTTTATTTCCTTTTCTTCTCTGATTGCTGTGGCTAAAACTTCCAAAACTATGTTGAGAGAGTGAGAGTGGGCAACCTTGCCTTGTTCCTGATCTTAGTGGAAATGCTTTCAGGTTTTCACCATTGAGGACTATGTTGGATGTGGGTTTGTCATATACGGCCTTTATTATGTTGAGGAAAGTTTCCTCTATGCCTACTTTCTGCAGGGTTTTTATCATAAACTGGTGTTGAATTTTGTTGAAAGATTTCTCTGCATCTACTGAGATGATCATATGGTTTTTGTCCTTCAATTTGTTAATATGGTGTATCACGTTTATTGATTTGCGTATTGAAGAATACGCAATATGTACTGAAGAATCCTTGCATTCCTGGAATAAACCCCACTTGATCATAGTGCATCATCCTTTTAATGTGCTGTTGGATTCTGTTTGCTAGTATTTTGTTAAGGATTTTTGCATCTATGTTGATCAGTGATATTGGCCTGTAGATTTCTTTCTTTGTGACATCTTTTTCTGCTTTTGGTATCAGGCTGATGGTGGACTCGTAGAATGAGTTTGGGAGTGTTCCTCCCACTGCTATATTTTAGATGATTTTGAGAAAGATAGGTGTTATCTCTTCTCTAAATGTTTGATAGAATTCGCCTGTGAAGCCATCTGGTCCTGGGCTTTTATTTGTTGGAAGATTTT
This sequence comes from Tursiops truncatus, assembly GCF_011762595.2. Taxonomy (NCBI): domain Eukaryota; kingdom Metazoa; phylum Chordata; class Mammalia; order Artiodactyla; family Delphinidae; genus Tursiops; species Tursiops truncatus. Next base: position 16,875 of record NW_022983333.1, read on the forward strand.
CAATCACAGTTTCAATTTCAGTGCTTGTGATTGGTCTGTTCATATTTTCTATTTCTTGCTGATTCAGTCTTGGCAGGCTGTGGAAAGAGAAGTGGAAAAAGAATTTGGCAGGTTGTGGAAAGAGAAATGGAAAAAGAATTTGTCCATTTCTTCCAGGTTGTCCATTTTATTGGCATAGAGTTGCTTGTAGTAATCTCTCATGATCTTTTGTATTTCTGCAGTGTCAGTTGTTACTTCTCCTTTTTCATTTGTAATTCTATTGATTTGAGTCTTCTCCCTTTTTTTCTTGATGAGTCTGGCTAATGGTTTATCAATTTTTTTTATCTTCTCAAACAGCCAGCTTTTAGTTTTATTGATGTTTGCTCTCATTTCCTTCATTTCGTTTTCATTTGTTTCTGATCTGATCTTTATGATTCCTTCTGCTAACTTTGGGCGTTTTTTTTGTTCTTCTTTCTCTAATTGCTTGAGGTGCAAGGTTAGGTTGTTTATTCGGGCTGTTTCCTGTTTCTTAAGGTAGGATTGTATTGCTATAAACTTCCCTCTTTGAACTGCTTTTGCTGCCTCCCATAGGTTTTGGGTCGTCGTGTCTCCATTGTCATTTGTTTCTAGGTATTTTTTAAATTTCCTCTTTGATTTCTTCAGTGACCACTTCATTATTAAGCAGTGTATTGTTTAGCCTCCATGTCTTTGTATTTTTTACAGATCTTTTCCTGTAATTGATATCTAGTCTCATAGCATTGTGGTCGGAAAAGATAGTTGATACAATTTCAATTTTCTTAAATTTACCAAGGCTTTATTTATGACCCAAGATATGATCTATCCTGGAGAATTTTCCATGAGCACTTGAGAAAAATATTTATTCTGTTGTTTTTGGATAGAATGTCCTACAAATATCAATTAAGTCCGTCTTGTTTAATGTATCATTTAAAACTTGTGTTTCCTTACTTATTTTCCTTTTGGATTTATCTATCCATTGGTGAAAGTGAGGTGTTAAATTCCCCTATTATGAATGTATTACTGTTGATTTCCCCTCTTATGGCTGTTAGTATTTTCCTTATATATTGAGGTGCTCCTATGTTCATAAATATTTACAATTGTTATATCTTCTTGGATCCATCCCTTGAAGATTAGGTAGTGTCCTTCTTTGTCTCTTGTAATAGTCTTTATTTTAAAGGCTATTTTGTCTGATATGAGAATTGCTACTCCAGCTTTCTTTTGATTTCCATTTGCATGGAATATTTTTTTCCATCCCCTCACTTTCAGTCTGTATGTGTCCCTAGGTCTGAAGTGGGTCTCTTGTAGACAGTATATATATGGGTCTTGTTTTTGTATCCATTCAACCAGTCTGTGTCTTTTGGTGAGAGCAATTAATCTATTTACATTTAAGGTAATTGTTGATATGTATGTTCCTATTCCCATTTTCTTAATTGTTTTGGTTTTGTTACTTTAACTCTTTTCCTTCTCTTCTGTTTCTTGTCTAGAGAAGTTACTTTAGCATTTGTTTTAAAGCTGGTTTGGTGGTGCTGAACTCTCTCAGCTTTTGATTGTCTGTAAATATTTTAATTTCTCCATCAAATCTGAGTGAGATCCTTGCTGGTTAGAGTAATCTTGGTTGTAGGTTTTTCTCCTTCATCACTTTAAATATGTCCTGCCACTCCCTTCTGTCTTGCAGAGTTTCTGCTGAAAGATCAGCTGTTAACCTTATGGGGATTCCCTTGTGTGTTATTTGTTGTTTTTCCCTTGCTGATTTTAATATGTTTTCTTTGTATTTAATTTTTATAGTGTGATTAGTATGTGTCTTGTCGTGTTTCTCCTTGGATTTATCCTATATGGGACTCTCTGTGCTTCCTGGACTTGATTAATTATTTCCTTTCCCATATTAAGGAAGTTTTCAACTATAATCTCTTCAAATATTTTCTCAGTCCCTTTCTTTTTCTCTTCTTCTGGGAACCCTATAATTCGAATGTTGGTGTGTTTAATGCTGTCCCAGAGGTCTCTGGGAGACTGTCCTCTGTTCTCTTCTTTCTTTTTTCTTTATTCTGCTCTGCAGTAGTTATGTCCACTATTTTATCTTCCAGGTCATGTATCCGGTCTTCTGCCTCAGTTATTCTGCTACTGATACCTTCTAGAGTACTTTTAATTTCATTTATTGTGCTGCTCATCATTGCTTGTTTCCTCTTTAGTTCTTCTAGGTCTTTGTTAAATGTTTCTTGCATTTTCTCTATTCTATCTCCAAGACTTTGGATCATCTTTACTATCATTATTCTGAATTCTTTTTCAGGTAGACTGCCTATTTCCTCTTCATTTGTTAGGTCTGGTGGGTTTTTACCTTGCTCCTTCATCTGCTTTGTGTTTTTCTGTCTTCTCATTTTGCTTATCTTACTGTGTTTGGGGTCTCCTTTTTGTAGGCTGCAGGTTCGTAGTTCCCATTGTTTTTGGTGTCTCTCCCCAGTGGCTAAGGTTGGTTCAGTGCATTGTGTAGGATTCTTGGTGGAGGGGACTAGTGCTTGTGTTCTGGTGGATGAGGCTGGATCTTGTCTTTCTGGTGAGCAGGTCCATGTCTTGTGGTGTGTTTTGGGGTGTCTGTGGCCTTATTATGATTTTAGGCAGCCTCTCTGCTAATGGATGGGGCTGTGTTTCTGTCTTGTTAGTTGTTTGGCATAGGGTGTCCGGCACTGTAGCTTGCTGGTCATTGAGTGAAGCTGGGTCTTGACATTGAGATGGAGAACTCTGGGAGATTTTCGCCATTTGATATTACATGGAGCTGGGAGGTCTCTTGTGGACCAGTGTCCTGAAGTTGGCTCTCCCACCTCAGAGGCACAGCACTGACTCCTGGCTGCAACACGAAGAGCCTTTCATCAACACGGCTCAGAATAAAATGGAGAAAAAAATAGAAAGAGAGAGGATAAAATAAAATAAAATAAGATAAAAAATAAAGGTATTAAAATAAAAAATAAGAAATAATTATTAAGAAAAAAAATTTTAAAGTAAAAAAACACAACAAAAGAAAAACGGTCAGACAGAACCCTAGGACAAATGGTGAAAGCAAAGCTATACAGACAAAATCTCACACAGAAGCATACACATACACACTCACATAAAGAGGATAAGGGGAAAAATGATATATCTTGTTCTCAAAGTCCTCTTACTCATTTTGGGATGATTCATTGTCTATTCAGGTATTCCACAGATCCAGGGTATATCAAGTTGATTTTGGAGATTTAATCTGCTGCTTCTGAGGCTACTGGAAGAAATTCCCCTTTCTCTTCTTTTTGGGCACATCTCCTGGGGTTCAGCTTTGGATTTGGCCCTGCCTCTGCATTTATGTCACCTGAAGGCATCTGTTCTTCGCTCAGACAGGACGGGGTTAAAGGAGCAGCTCATTCTGGGGCTCTGGCTCACTCTGTCGGGGGGAGGGAGGGGTACAGAGGCAGGGTGAGCCTGCAGCAGCAGAGGCCAGCATGACGTTGCACCAGCCTGAGGTGTGCCATGCATTCTCCCAGGGAAGGTGTCCCTGGATCACGGGACCCTGGCAGTGGCGGGCTGCACAGTCTCCCAGGAGGGGAAGTGTGGAGAGTGACCTGTGCTTGCACACAGGCTTCTTGGTGGTGGCAGCAGCAGCCTTAGCATCTCATGCCTGTATCTGTGGTCTGCGCTGATAGCCGTGGCTCGTGCCCATCTCTGGAGCTCATTTAGGTGGTTCTCTGAATCTCCTCTCCTCGTGCGCCAGGAAACAGGGAAGAAAAAGTCTCTTGCCTCTTCGGCAGCTCCAGACTATTCCCTGGACTCCCTCCCGGCTAGCCGTGGTGCACTAACCCCCTTCAGGCTGTGTTCACACCGCCAACCCCAGTCCTCTCCCTGCAATCCAACCAAAGCCCGAGCCTCAGCTCCCAGCCCCGCCTGAACTGGTGGGCAAGCAGACAAGCCTCCCGGGCTGGTGAGTGCTCATCAGCTCTGATCCTCTGTGTGGGAATCTCTCCGTTTTGCCCTCTGCACCGCTGTGGCTGTGCTATCCTCCATGGATCCAAAGCTTCCCCCTCCAGCACCCACAGTCTCCACCCATGAAGGGGCTCCTAGTGTGTGGAAACCTTTCCTCCTTCACAGCTTCCTCCCACTGGTGCAGGTACTGTCCCTATTCTTTTGTCTCTGTTTATTCTTTTTTCTTTTGCCCTACCCAGGTACGTGGGGGGGGGGTTTCTTGCCTTTTGGGAGGTCTGAGGTCTTCTGCCAGCATTCAATAGGTGTTCTGTAGGAGTTGTTCCACGTGTAGATGTATTTCTGGTGTATCTGTGGGGAAGAAGGTGATCTCCGCATCTTACTCTTCCACCATCTGCTTCCTCCCCTCTTGACCCTGTGCTTTTGAAAGAGCAGCACCCTGCCCTCAGGCGTGATGGAATGAGGGGTGACATGGGGCCCATGATGGGAAGGCGGGTCTTTGGGTGGGGATGACCCAGTATGCAAGGAGTTCCACGGTGGGTTCTCCCCTCCAATGGCTTCTGTTCCCCTACCTCTCCCCATGCCTCCCCTCGAAGACAGTGTGGTGCCCGTTCTGGTTGTCAGCCCCAGGGAATAAGTTCACATGACTGGGAGCCATAGGAGTCATCAACCACCAACCCTCCATCCCCCCGCCCCTTGCACATGCTGCAGGGAAGCAGGACCCGAGTGCAGGGCTCTCAGCGGTCCTGAGCGCCCCCCCAGAATCAGGCAGCAGAATGGACAGACTGGATCTCCCGGCCCGGATGATGCAGGACTGTCCTGCCTGGGCTTCCAGTGCAGCCGCCTCCTTCTGAAAGCCTGGGAGTCTGGAATCAGGCTACTTCTTAACTGTCCTTGCAGGAGACTGGGCTGCACTACAAGAAGTTCATGGCTCACCCGTGGATCCTGACCATCAGGTGGCCATATAAATTGGTAACATTTTTCTTTTGCCTGTTGAAATGTTTAATGACAAAGATTTTGTTCAGTTTCCTGATGTGGGTGTCCAAACATGAGTGACCCATGTGTGTGATCTGTACCTCCTATGAAATCAGTCCTAAGCTAGTTTAAACATGATCAAGTTCTGTCTGCATGGTAGATTTAGACCTCTGCATGTCCTGTCTACTGATTATGTTTAGAGCTGACCATGTGCTGTCTATAATAAGAAGATTTAGACCTGACCATGTTGTGTATGCTAGGAGTATGGTAACCTGGGTAGAAACCCGGCCTGGCCTCAGTACTGAGAAGCTCTGTGCCTGCATCTGAAGGTCAGTGCTTAGATGTCTGGGGTCTGGAGCTGAGGTGGGCTTGTCTACGTAATAGCCTCTCTTCTGAGTGTGGTTACCTGGTCCTCCCAAGTGTCAGTGCTATGGTCGGGGCCTTAGTCTTTTTCTTTTTGCAGTACGTGGGCCTCTCACTGTTGTGGCCTCTCTCTTTGTGGAGCACAAGGCTCCAGATAGATACGCAGGCTCAGCGGCCATGGCTCACGGGCCCAGCCACTCCGTGGCATGTGTGATCTTCCCAGACCGGGGCATGAACCCGTGTCCCCTGCTTTGGCAGGCGAACTCTCAACCACTGCACCACCAGGGAAGTCCGGGACCTTAGTCTTAATTGCTGAAAGGTTCACATTCCCTGGGACTCGTGGAGAATCCTCAGGAGGGCTACCTGGCAATATTTCCAATTTACCAGCACGTGCATGGTGCATAAGGAGGCAGGTTTAGCTGGTGAATTGATTGCAGGGCACACAGATCAGGCAAAAGGCCGATGGGCAACAGCTGAGGCTGCTGCTGAGCTCTCCTTCCAGTCTACCGCCCCTACTCAGCAGCATCCAGAGCTGCCCCTCGGCTTTCAGCCCTGCTGTCCTGTGAGTTTTCTCAACATGTAAGTGAGAGGAGAAAGAACTGAGCCTGCCAGAACAAAGGTAGTGTGTTCACTCTAGCATGAAAGCTTTAAAAGCAGTTAAAATCACACAGAACCAAGGTGAGAAGAGGAGGACTTCTCTGGGACAAGTGTGGGGAGAGGAGAACCACCTTACATTTTTTTCTCACACCAGGAGGTCCCAGGAATCCAGCTTGTTTCCACATTAAGGGGGCAACAAGCAGAACCATTGTGTCTTGACCAAGGGGACGTGTGACCCCAGGTTCAGGGTCCGGGGAGGAGGGTTCACTGTGGTAAGTTTGGATGTGTGACCCAGGTATAGGCTCTGGGGATTGTGTGGGTCTCACCACATCTGCATGTGTCAGGATCACATGTACAGGGAGACCACATATGTGCTCTTTGCCTGCAGTGTGTCATGTCCCCTTTGAGATTTCCAATATCTGCATCAAGGGTGTTGCCCTGATTAAGCTGTGGTTCCTTTTCTTCTCTTAATATTGTCACATTCATATGAGGTCAGACATGTTTGAGTGGCTGGCTGCTCTGTGGTCTGGTGAGGGACAATGCTTGGTGGTATCATATTAATATCATATATCTAATCTATGGGGGTCATCACTGCATGGGTCCCCCTGGACAGAGGTCAGGTGGCACAGACTAACCCCCCAAGAATGAACCCCATGTACCATGAGAGGGTACCATGGTGGCCTCTCAGGTGGGGGACTGTGTTTGGGTCTCTGACATTTTTGATGTAGGGGAGTCAAAATGGAATCTCAAATATCCAGACATTATTTTAAGAATTTATTTTAAGTGAAATAAAACACACATCACATATGCTTTACCATCATCACCCTTTTAAGTGCACGTTTCTGAGACATCAGATATATTCACTTTCTCGTGGAGCCATCACCACCATCCGTAGAACTTTTCGTCTTGCAAAACCAAAATTCCACAACCATGAAAGTCTCACTCCCCATTCCCTCCCACTGCCCCTAGCACTGATATCCATTTCAGTCCCTGAGTTGTAGACTCCAGGGCAACCACTGGAGTGGAATCCTGCAGTGTTTGCTGATGAGTCATTTTGGAAGAGATGACTTTCAGTCTGAAGCTGTGCCTGTTTGCATCTGAAGAATCTGCATTTAAGGAGAGGGTGTATGAGGAAGGGGGTGTATGAGAGACAAAGTTGTCCGGGGTGCAGATGAGCCAGGACCTGACCAGCTGCCTTTTGGGTCCTCTGGTTCCACCTCTTGGTCTGTGCCTCATCTGCATCATCACTGTCCCCGCTGGCACACCTGGGGTGTTGTTGTCTGAGTGAGATTCCCCTGGTGCCTCTTCTCTCCTCCCCTCATCCTGCTGGTTGGGGAGGGAACTGCTTGCTGTGTGGTCTCTACCTCTGAGGCACGAAGGACCCTGCAACATAGACCTGCCAGAGTGTGGGGTGTGGTCACAAGAGCATGGGGCCCACATAAGACACAGGATTGGTGCATGACAAGTGCTAGGGCTGCCTCATCACTGACAGGGAGTGTTGCCAAGATCCTGCTCGGGAGGACTTGGTGGGTGGCCTGAGACCCCATAGGCCTCATTCCTATCCTGGAGCTTGGAGAGTGCATCTCCATTGGCTCCGAATTCACCCATATCTCAGCCATATGCCTCGGACATATCTTTGAACTCAGGAAAACGACCTCTACTGATCATTGTCCACAACATAGGGCTGGTCCTGTCAGTATTAGGATTCTTTAATTTAGGCATCCTGGGAAAGCATCTCTTTTTAGGCCTGAGATGGAACAGCTCAGGAGTGTAAAACATTTTCAGATGAAACTAATATTCAATGACTATCTGTATACTACTCGGTTGTTGACTTCTATTAGTCATTATTCTCCTGGTTTTAGGTCTGATGTGGGGATTACAGAGGAGTCAACATTTAAATCTTCATAATTTCTGTATTTGTAGTTTCAGCATCATTACTGACCCATAGCTTTTTCTTTTTGTGGTACATGGGCCTCTCACTGTTGTGGCCTCTCCCATTGCAGAGCACAGGTTCCGGACACGCAGGCCCAGTGGCCATGGCTCACGGACCCAACTGCTCTGTGGCATGTGGGATCCTCCCGGACCGGGGCACGAACCCATGTCCCCTGCATCAACAGGCGAACTCTCAACCCCTGTGCCACCAGGGCAGACCTGACCCATAGTTTTCATGGTATGGGAAGAGTTACTGATTTCATGTATCATGTAAAGGATTTACAATGATGATAGGGCAATTAAGATTACAATAATGGCTGGCAAGTTGTTCACATTTTCTCTACTTGTGCATCTATTGTACGTGTATGAGTTAGTTTAGTTGTCAATATTAGTGAAATAATATAGAGGACTTAAGAACTTATTTTAACAATGACTATTAATGTGTGATGATGAAAGTGTAAAAGTTCTTCCATAATTGGCAATGTTGCATCTTCAGAGCCTAGATGAAATTGACATGCCTTAGAGATATGCAGGATTTTAGCCTATGATTTAAGTTTGAAAATTTTACATTACTTTTCACTTTTATCTCATTTATTGAGAAAAACATAATTGTTATGGTGTTGGCTTGAAACTGGTTGAAAACGTCTTGAGTCCTTCCTTATTTTGCATTTACATAAGTAGGATCTTCAAACAAAGGATACTGTGGAGGGCATCCATGTAACCATTATAGGTTAGGAGTAGCAATTTCCATTGCTGAGACTTCTAATTTGGACTCCAAAGTTTTTCAAAGTATGAAGATTATTAACATTACTGCTGCTACTGAGATGAATGAGACTAAAGACAAAATTGTTCATGTTGTGTGTGCATCAGGGTACTCAGGGTAATGTAGTGACATCCCAGAGAGGCCAAGGAAGTGCTGCAGGAAGTCATATTTACTACTATAAATATACTTATGCAGTGAATTTTTGCTCATGCTGAGTTAACTGTATAACCTGAGAATAGTAGGAATCAGTGTAGGAAGCCTCCTATAATAGTGAAGACTGCTCCCATAGACATTAGGTCATGGAAGTGTGCTACCACATAGTATGTATCCTGGAGGACAATGTCTGGGCATGAGTTGGCTAAGATGATTCCTATCAAACCACCTAGGGTAAAAAGAAAAATCAAGCCTAAAACTCATAATATAGTGGGAGATCATATAATATTACCTCCGTGAATAGTTGCTAATCAGGGACTTCCCTGGTGACGCAGTCAATAAGAATTCACCTGCAAATGCAGGGGACATGGGTTCGAGCCCTCATCTGGGAAGAACCCACATGCTGTGGAGCAACAAAGCCTTTGCACCACAGCTACTCAATTTGCTCTCTAGAGCCTGCGAGCCACAACAACTGAAGCCCACATGCCTAGAGCCCGTGCTCTGCAACAAGAGAAGCCACTGCAATGAAAAGGCCATGCACCACAACAAAGAGTAGCCCCTGCTCACCGGAACTAGAGAAAGCCTGCGTGCAGCAATGAAGACACAATGCAGCCAAGAAAAATATTAAAAAAGAGTTGCTAATCAGCTAGATACTTTTACTCCTGTAGGGATAGAAGTAATTATGGTAGCTGATGCAAAGTATGCTCCTGAGTTGACAGCTATCCCTATGGTAAACATATGATGAGCCCACAAGAGCAATCCTAAAAAGCCAGTGGACCTGACTCATACTATTCCCAAATAGCTGAAAGGCACATTTTGTCCTAAATAGTACGTAATGATATGTGAGTTTATAACAAACCTTGGTAGGCCATGAATACAGACTTCAGTGTGAGCAAAGAATCAAAATAGGTGTTGGTATAGGATTCAGTCTCCTCCTGCAGGGTCAAAGAATGTAGTGTTTAGATTTCTATCTCTTAACAGTATGGCAATTCTGGCTGCTTGGACTGGCATTGGTAATTATAGTAATATGGCTATAGTTGGGGAAGATTAAACCAATAATGGTATTTGCTATTGGGATGTGACTGCTGGCTTTGTATGAAAGACTATAGTAATAAAAGTAATAATACCAAGAATTGAAGGGACACCTGCTAAATGTAAGGAGAAAATGGTTAGTTCGGCAGAGGCTCCTGTGTTGTCAGATTGCAGGCTAGAGCTGAATGTACAGTTCCACTTGTAACAGAACCAGCTTCTACTATTGGTGATATGAGTAGGAGTAAGAATGATGGGGGAATTAGTCAAAAGTTTATATGATTTATTTGGGGAAATGCTACCTCAGGTGCCCCAGTTATTAGTGGCCCAAGTCAGCTTTCAAACTATGCAATCATAATGGGTACAACTATAAAGAAAATTATTACAAGTGCAGGGACTGTTATAACTACCTTACAGATTTGGGTATCTCCAACTAGTGCTCCAGGTTAGCATAACTCAGCCTTGATTAATATACTTAAGGTGCTGCCTGCTACTCGAGCTCAAGCACCAATTAGTAAATATAAAATGCCGATATCTTTGTGGTTTGTTGAAAATAATCAGCAGTGTATGGACAGAGGTAAAATGACTGAGCTAGCATTAAACTGTAAATCTAAAGACAGAGTTGGAGCCCCCTTTCTGGCAAACCCTGTGGTGAATCAACAAATTGAATTGTAACTTCAGAGAAGCAGCTTCAATTCTGCCAGTGAATTTCCTGCATTTTTTTTCTTTCTCAAATGAAGAAGAAGTAGACTGAAGCCAGTTGACTAGAGGATTTGCCTGTTAACTAAAGTTTCCTGGGGTTAAAACTCATCAATCTCTTAAAGATTTGGCTTAATTACATTGTTTGACTTACATTCAATTGATGTAGGATAAAGTCTTGCAATCCTTATTTTTAGGAATTAAGTAAATTTTACTTGTTTAGGGTTTTGAAAGCTCTTGGCCTGAACTAACCTATATTCCTAGTCCAGCACCAATAGAATGGATGTTATGTGTAGTAATCTTGTGGGTATTATGATTGGTAATGATAGGAAGGTTATTTCTTTGTATGTTCAAATTGTTTTGTTTTTGTGTTGTTTCATGAAGAGAATATAGTTAGTGATGTGGAGTATGTTAGCTGCAAGTAAAAATATATGCTGAGGACTGCTATGATGGCTATTAGTGTTAGTAGAATGATATTGTCATTTTTGTTATCTCTTGGATAATTATTCATTTGGGTAAAAACCCTGATAGTGATGGGTGAAGTCCTAATGATACTATAATGGTGAGGAAAAGTATTGTGTTGGGAGGTGTTTTATCTCATGTGTGTGATAATTATACTCTTATAGTACATAATCTGGGCATAAATAATAAGAAGAGAGTGTTGTTATGATATAAATTAGTATGTTTAGGATTGTTATAATCTGAATATACATTATAATAGCTGTTATTCATCCTATATGGGAAATTGATGAGGAGGGTGTAATTTTTTCCAGGTGAGTATGGCGAAGTCTGCCTCAGCCTCCAGCTATGATTTATAATATCACTATGATTAATAGTATATTTAGGTTGATGGATGGTGACATGCGATATAAAACTGATAGGGGTGCAATTTTGTCAGGCTGATAGCATCAGGCCTGCTGTTCATGGGATGCCTTTTGTGACTTCAGGCACTCAGAAGTGAAATGGGGAAAGTCCTGTTTTTGTGACAAGGGCAATTGTCATGAGGGTAGATGCTGCTGGATTAAAGATTTTTGTTATTCATTGTGTTCTTTGACCAGAGTATATTAGATTAATGATAATAGCTATTATAAGTAGCATTGATGTGGTGGATCGTTTTAGGAAATATTTGTTGGATGCTTCTGTAACTTATGGGTTCGCGTTTTTTATTAGAATGGGGATACCATTAACCAGTGTGAGCTTGTTATACAATTATATTTCCTGAGAAAATGGTCAGTAGAATAATGGTAAAAAACAATGAGAGTTTATTAGTACAGGAAGGATATACGACAACATTTTGGGGGTATGGGCCTGAAGCTTACTTAGAGAACCTTACTATATAGCATGTGGTGTAATGTGGTAAGATGGAGAATGTAAAATTCTTAGGAAGAATTCAATTCCAGGAATAAGAGCATTGAAACCTCTATGATTTCCTCTATCAAAGTAACTCTTCTGTCAGACATATTTCTTAAGTTTGTGGTGGGTTGCCTGGTATGATGACAGGTAGTGAAAACTCTCATATACAAAGGGCTAATGTTAGTAGTAAAAACACTTTTTATAAGAGATGTGTGCGTTGATCATATCAAACTTCTGGGTAGGATGTTCAAATTCATAGAAAGGAGATTGTTAGCTGTGTTTTAATGATGACTTGGGATGTATATAATTCTGACACCTAGGGATTGTCGAATGCTCCTAAAAATAGATTGTTGTGGAAATGTTTATTATAAGGAAATTGACATATTCTCTAGGAAGGATGGGGTGAATTGGCCTGCTACATTTTCTGCTTTGAAGATATATACAGGTTTTGATTCTACTTCTGTTAAATCAAGTGGGGTTTCATTGGATTTCTGCTACTGCCGAGATAATCAAATTCTCGGTAGGGGTCAGGAGAAAATTAGTCATAGGTGTTCTCGTGTAATAATTACTGTTGAAAGTGTAAATGGTCCATTTATCAGTAAGACTGAGAATAGAATAACTGCTACATTACTTCATATGAGATTGTGTGTGCTACTGTCCCTAGAGCTCCAGTGAGTGAGTATTTTGAATGTGAAGCTCATCCAGACCTGAGGATGGAATAAATGGCTAGGTGTGATATGGCTAATATAAATAATATGCCTACATTTATATTAATTAGTGGATAAGATATGGGAAGAGGAATTCATGTTGTGAGAGCAAGGGTTAAGGCTAGCATTGGGGCAATAATATATAAATTGATGATGTTGATGGACATAGTGGTTCTTTAATAAGAAATTTAAATGCCTCAGCAATGGGTTGCAATAATCCATGGGGGCTGATGATTTTGGCCCTTTCTGGATTTGTATATAGCCTAGGATTTTCCATTTAGTTAATATGAGGAATGCTGTGATGAATTAAATTGGGTCATTTGTGAAAGAATGTTGATTATAAACATATTCTTAGGAAGAGGACATGAACCAGTGCAGATAAAGGTTTCAGTTTTACATAATTACTGGGCTCTGCCACTGTAACAAACCCTGGTTCTACAGTAGGGTATGTATAAATTAATTGAATGTAGATTATATCATCATTTAGTTTGCAGACATTTTGTAAAGTAAACCGTATTGCTCTTGTCCTTTCATACTGGAAGAAATCTGCAATAGACAGTAAGCAACCAGTATGATTCCAGTCTGAACTCAGATCACGTGAGACTTTAATCATTGAACAAACAGACAATTAATAGCAGTTTTACCATAGAAATGTCATGATCCAGCATCAAGGTCATAAACAATATTGCCAAAATGAACTCCAGAATACAATTACACTGTTATCCCTAGTAAAACTTGTTCCGTTGATCAGTGTTTTGGAAGAACAGGTGAAAAAAACATTTTGACTAGCTGGTCTAAATTTTAATCACTCAGAGGTGGTTTTATTCTCCAAAAAATAAATGGCACACGGGCTCAAGGTGCACCGGCTTCAGTAGTTGTGGCACACAGGCTCAGTAGTTTTGGCCCGCTAGCTTAGTTGCTCTGTGGCATGTGGGATCTTCCCAGACCGGGGATTGAATCCGTGTCCCCTGCATTGGCAGGAGAATTCTTAACCACTGCATCACCAGGGAAGTCCCAGAATCACAGTCTCCATTTTAATATAACTTAAGCCCAAAGAATCCATGGAAAATTGTTACAGAAAATAAGACAATAACATATTGTAAGGACTATAACAGAAGCATATAGTACACAGTTCATATAGACACATCCCAAGGAGTTACAAAGTATATTAAAGGGTAGGCTGCAATTTTATTTTATTTTTTATTATTTTTTAACATCTTTATTGGAATATAATTGCTTTACAATGATGTGTTATTTTCTGCTTTATAACAAAGTGAATCAGTTATACATATGCATATGTTCCCATATTTCTTCCCCCTTGCATCTCCCTCCCTCCCACTCTCTCTATCCTACCCCTCTAGGTGGTCACAAAGTACCAAGCTGCTGTCCCTGTGCTATGCAGCTGAGGGAGGCTGCAATTTTAGAAGAATAAGGTAAATTATACCCACAAACTCCCAATATTTCCTGAAATGTTGCAATCTGAAACCCTATTGTAGGAAGCAGAAGATTCCAGGAGACATTCTACAAATGAAGGACTCTAAACCCTGTGGTTGGATAAGGAATTCTGGAAGGAAGGTATCCTCACCCAAGGAGAGCAGGTTCCTATACTTCTCTAACATCACATCCCTGTAGAATTCCCACTGATCTTGGTCCAGGCATTCTCACTCCTCTTGAGAGAAATCTATGGCCATATCCTGGAATGTCAGCAGTCCCTGAAATTAAAAGTATACATGCCATGTGGCCAAGGGAAGGTTCATAATGTGACCCAAGAAGAAAACAGCAAGTTAAGAGAACTGGTTTTAATTTAGAAGAGTGTCTTCAATTATCCACTATATACACATATATATTTTACAAAGTCACTTTCTTTACCGTATTTCTAACTACAAGAAAAGAGTGTGGCATGTGATCCACAAAACCAGTATAAAGACTATACTTATCTGGAAAAGAAATGATAAAATGATGGTTTCAACACAGGCATATGCATTTTTGAGTGTTTTATTTATATCACATTGGATAAAATGTGTGTACTTCTCAGACAGAAAAGACATGTCGAGGTAGAAATGTACCTTTCAACTATTCATGGATACACAAGTACACTGGAGAGATTGTAAAAGTGCCGATTGTGATTTAGTAGGTCTGGTGGGCCTGAGTTCTCTCTTTTTTAACAAGCTTATTTCTTTCTTTATTTATTTTGTGATACTTGGGCCTCTCACTCTTGTGGCCTCTCCTGTTGAGGAACACGGGCTCTGGACACTCAGGCTCAGCGGCCATGGCTCACGGGCCCAGCTGCTCCACGGCATGTGGGATCTTCCCAGACCGGGGCACGAACCTGTGTACCCTGCATCAGCAGGCGGACTCTCAACCACTGCGCCACCAGGGAAGCCCAACAAGCTTATTTTTAACTAGTGATGTTACAGTCTCTGATTCATTAACGACAATTGTGACTAGCAGAGACATAATTAGAAAGGTAAAAATTCATATTTAATTTTGAACTTAAAGTGTTTTATGTTGCACAGCAGCAACAATCATTTGTGAATAATTACTATAGACCGTGTATCTTTCTAACATTTTTGTGTAGTATTCCAGGAAAAACGCCTGGGTTGCAGTCACAGTGGGTGGGGCCCCAATACAGGGCCATCCCTCCAGGACCCCCAACGGGGCCCTAAGCTCCTGGCGGCTCCTCCCCCCCAGCACCCCCCTCCCTCACAGAAGGCCTTGGGGCAGAGTTGTCCCACCCCTTGCGCCCGGAACAGAGCCCACATTTCCACAGAGCTGGAACTCCTGGCTGGGGGTCTCTTCCATCCACCATCACAGAACTGCCCTGGAGACCAAGGGGAGGGTGGCCTCACTGAGGCTGCCGGCTCTGGAGGGGCCCCAGCGGCTGAAGCTATGACAGTCGTGGGGACAGTGGGCTGGGTAAGTGGGTGCTAACCCTCCGCCTGGTCCAGTGCCTGGGAAGCAGTGCAAGACCAGCTTCTGAGGGGCAGGGGTTCGCTGCTACCAGCTGCTGCTGTGTAGAAAGAGTGGCCACCAGCGTCTGGTCCCGGGGAACTTCGGTTCCTCCTCTCGCCTCTGCCTTCGGCCTGGCTCGCAGGGCCTGGGGGGCATGGGGAGAGGGTCAGCCTGAGCGTCCTGAGGGGAAACGGGGCAAGAGAGGCGCAGGGTCCAGCTGCAGCGTCAGCGCCCCTCCTCCCAACTGCAGGGAAAGCAGCTGAAAACTCCTCCGGAGGCTTGCAGGCCACTTATTCAGCCCAGCCCCTCTGTGCTACTTCCTCCCAGAGCTAAAGTACCAGGGGGAGGGGACAGGGCAGGGGACTGATGCAGGTAATGGGGAACATCAAAAGGTGATCATTAACTAAGGAAAACCTGCTCTCCCAACGTGAGGAATGTAACGCTTTTCTTTGTATGTGAAGATGCCAGAGTCTGGGCTCACTGAAATCCTTCCTTTGATATGCACCTCAGCTCTCAGGGGCCTGCATTCTGTATTTGCATATCCTGAGTTCCTCAGGGCCCACAGTGGCTCACACTGGAGGGCTGCAAGTGCTGATGACTGTGACATCCTTTGTTTACTGAGATGGCAAGTAATATTCCATTTCTCACAGGCTTGAGGGGCAGACAGTGAAAAAGTGTCAGAGAATCTCACTCAGCATGTACTTTGGTTTACATATAGATAATATTTATACTTAACTGTGCTAATAGTGGTTCTCAAGTCCAATCAACTTGTACTACTGCCCTCTATGTATTAATTTCATCAATATCATAAGATAAATGCCTATAGAATTGACTTAATCCATTTAAATAGGATAATGATTTTTAAAGGAAACATAATAGAAATATAACAACAAAACCTTTACCCCTAAAGGTTGGGTCTGGAACAACCTAAATAAATGTTCCATTGTTAAAATATTGAAAGATGTATTCAATAGAAATATCAACAAAAATGACAAATAATAAGGGCAGCAGAATGTTGAAATGTTCTATCTTTATAATTAAAGTGGCAGAAAATCATTTATTTGTAGGCACTGGGGGCAGAAGATGCCTGATTTTATATCTTTGTCATATTTGTACAGTAGTTTCAACAAGTAACTTAAAGACAAAATGGAAAAACAAGGAGGTTTGTGCCTAAGATCATGTTGATGTGAAATCAGGGATGGCCGCCTTGTGCCAGGTGAGTTAAGTTTACCTGGCAGGTAGACCACAGAGCTCCTGAGAAGCAAGGGTTGGAATTTTTCTGCTGGGTGCCCCTTAGGTTCTGTGACTTGACTGATTGTGAGTCATGTTTCTGGAAAGACCTTATCACAGGAAAAGGGTGGGAATAGAGTGATTTGGGGAGCAGCTAACAACATTCATCACAGCTCACGGCCTGAATGAATTTTAAAGAAACAGGAAACCAAATGCTTCTTATGGAATCAGAGAATGTGAGGGCTGGACAATCCCAGAAAATGAGGAACACCTGTCCCATTTTCCAGATAAGAAAACAGAGGCCCAGCAAGGTGAAATCCCTCACCCAAGTTGCACCCGTCTCTCCTCCCCACTACATGGCTCATAAAAGCAGGACTCTTCCTGTCATGATCACTGCTGAACCCCAAAAAGGGCCAGGCACCTAGCAGCTGCTCCAAAAATTTTGGTTGACTGTAGGAACAATGCTATTTCTTTCTTTCTCACTCTTATTCAGGATTGTGCCAAGAACTCCTCAGGTTGCGATGTAATTCAATAAATGTAAATATTAATTGAGTTTTGTTGTGATGAGGACTTAGGCTTTGAAGGTAACAGACTTGGTTCAGATCTTGGTACTGCCACTCAATAGCTGTTTGGCCTTGGGAAAATTACTAAACCTCTCTGAGCTTATTTCCTCCTTTGTAAACTGGGGATAAATATATCTGAGCCAGCAGAGCACCTGCATGAGAGATGTACACTAAATATTGGTCTTTCTCACTCTCCCACACCATCTCTCTGTTCTTCCCAGAGAATTTGTACAGAAGGATATAGTACTTTAAAATTAATTAATTAATTAATTTTTGGCTCCTTTGGGTCTTCCTTGCTATATGCGGGCTTTCCCTAGTTGCAGTGAGCGGGGGCTACTCTTTGTTGTGGTGCACGGGCTTCCCATTGCGGTGGCTTCTCTTGCTGCACTTGTTGTGGAGCACTGGCTCTAGGCACGTGGGCTTCAGTAGTTGTGGCCTGCAGGCTCAGTAGTTGTGGCACATGGGCATGGCTGCTCCACGGCATGTGGGATCTTCCCTGACCAGGGCTCGAACCCATGTCCTCTGCGTTGACAGGCAGATTCTTAACCACTGTGCCACCAGGGAAGTCCGATATAGTACTTTATAAAGAGGGATTTTAACTTATTTAAGATAGTGTACATTTTTCTTGCAGGAAAGTTCATTCCACTATAGAAACATTAACATGCAATACCACTACAAATGCAGTATTCTATGGGTTAGATATTATCTGTAAATTTTATAAGTAATTGGGCAAATGCCAAAGTACTGGGTACTGGGGAGTAAGAATACACAAATCTGGGGTGCCCCCACCCCAATTTCAAGAGCAGGTGTGTTTTTCAAATCCATATGTCATCTGGTCTTTGTTTCTCATCTATTCTCTGTGTCCGCCTTTCTCAAGAAGGCTCGGATCCTCCACTTTCACACTGTCCTGGCTGGCTGTGTCCCAGCTCCTGTCCTGGAACCTCTGCATACATGGGTGTGCCTGCTCTCTCTGTGCATCATCAGCTTTGCCAGGGAGCTGCTGTATCGTGCACTGCTTGCTGTAACCCAGAGTACCTAGACCCTTCTGGTACATGAAGTACACTCTCATCACCATGAGTGCACGCCCATCCCCTTACCTTATATCCTGCCTCTAAGCCAGGCTTGGGGGTGACTACAGTGTGCATTCAGCTATGTGAGCTGCTGGGATCAAAGTGAAGTTCCCAACTTCTGAAGTTACAGGCTTGAGGGGCACACAGTGATTAAAAGTTGGGCCACCTGACTTAAAGGGGGGGGGGCTGATTGATTTAAAGCCAGGGCAGCTGACTTAAAGCCTGCGTCCCTCAGCTGCAGGACAAGACCAAATTTGGCAGTGCACAGCTTCGCTCCAAGCCAGCACTGCTGTTCAGGAAGAGCTTCCAATAGTGTCTTAGTGCAGGGGTACTTGGTCAGTTGTCTTGCCACTGTGCTCAGAGTGAGGCCACCTGCTCTTCTGGAGGAGAATCAGGGAGGGGGAAGTGCAGAGTCCTGGCTGCAGTTGTGGCACCCCTTGTCTGATGGCAGGGAAGTGGGGGCGGGGCTGTGTGGTGTCCTGGGACTGGACCCACCAGGTCGACTCAGCCTCTCAGCCTTCTAACCTTCGCCCACACACCCCACAAGAGTTTCCAATAATATGTAATTGCACCTTAGGTTCTTGGTCTTCAAACTCATACCCTGGCTCCCAGGTCCCTTGATTCAGCCAATTCCTCTGTGCTCTTTCTTCTATTAGATACAGTCCCAGAGGGAGGGGCTGGGGTATGGGACTGGAGGGACCCTGGCAACACTGGGCTCAGCTGACTAAAGAGAGCCAGGGCCTGCGCTCTCACGTATGTGCGAGGACCCTCAAGGCAGAATCAAGGGAGCCAGTTAGAGGCAGTCCTTGCTGCCTCAAGTGAGTATGGATCACCGTCGGGTGGGGAGCAGGCTGAGCCCTTAGAAGTACTGTTAGGAGGATGTGTTCCTCCCTTGGCTTCAAGGAGGTGGGTGGGCTTCAGGGCTTCAGTTTCCCTCCAGGCCTCCAGGTCCGACTACATCCCAGCGGCCTTGCAGACCTGTCATCCTGTCCCAGAACTTGTCAGGCTCCAGGAAGAATCCAGACTGCAGAGATGTTGCCTGAGCGCTCCAGCTTAAGAAGTGCTGTCCCTGGGGACCCAAGAGTGGAGAGAGGAATGGTGAAGGGAGTAGGGGGGTGGAGTAGGGAGGGATGGCTGCCCTGGGAGATGTTGAGAGAGAAATATCACCCCCCCACAAGCCCTGCCCCTGCAACTGACCCATTGATGCCATAGGATCTCAGGGCCTTTTAGTCAGAGATGCCTCTGTTTCTTTACTCCTGTGTTCAAAACTATGCAAAACCAACTCTTCATCCTCTTGCTGCCTTGCCAGGACTTTTAAAGCACTGTTCTTTTGAAGCACTCGTTCCCTAAACTGCAGTTTGGAGCTATCCCAGCTATTTAAAAGTGTTCTCCTTAAACAGAGACTAAATTATACTCTTTTGGAAAAATGACCTTCACTTCAGAGATCGTCTTTTCTGCCCATTCTTTCCTTCTACTTCCCTCTTAAAAACCCCTGTGCTCAAAGTGCTTGGTGATTTATTTTTTTGCTTGATGTCAAAAAGAAACCTTCCCCATGCACCCCAAAAATCTTTCCTGGAACATAGGTGTTTCAAAACCATGACAGTGTTTTGCAGTTTGTATACACTGGGTAGACTGCCTAGCAATCCCTCCAAGAGCCAGAGGTGAGTGACACCTTTACTTATTTGATTGGATGCCCTTCAAGTCTAGGAAGGTCCCATTCTTATGCCTCAGCAGATAAGACAGAGCCCTGGATGGCTGTGGCTGTGATTAGATAACTTCTGATGATTTTATTTCCCTTACTGATCTGCTGCTTCTAGGTTAAATTCATTTTATTACCTGTCCTTTTATTTTTTTTGTGGTATTTGGGCCTCTCACTGTTGTGGCATCTCCCATTGCAGAGCATAGGCTCCGGCCACACAAGCTCAGCGGCCATGGCTCACGGGCCCAGCCACTCTGCATCATGTGGGATCCTCCTGGACCAGGGCATGAACTCGTGTCCCTCGCATTGCAGGTGGACTCTCAACCACTGCACCACCACAGAAGCCCTACCTCTCCAGTTTTAAAGAAAGACTGACAAAGTCACCATAATAGGTCAGGAGTCTGAGCTCAGGGTTTGTCAAAGGTACTCACAGGGAGGAAGGAGGATAAAAATAGGTGGGTAAAATAGGAGGGTTGGGAAGTACAGCCAGGACAACCGTGTTCACCGTGCATACTAATAAAGGCCAGAATCTCGTCATTTATCTCTGGAGGGAAATTCTGATGGTTTCACAGGATCAAACTCAAATCATATTCAAACTAGGGGGCTTCCCAGAGGGTGCTGAAGCACTGGCAGAGCCCACCTGCACTCCCACTTTGGCAACCCAGTATCACAGTTTGGTTTGGAGATGGGGTTGCTGTAACCCTAAGGAGGTGAGCAGAGAGGAGGAGTTGATTACCAGTTTCCTCTGACTCTCTGGCCCAAATTGCCTGGCTTCACAGTGGAGACAGAGTTTTGTTTTCAGCAACTGATGGGGCACTTCCAGGCTGGTGGGGTTGCCCAGTGGCCCGACAGCCTGATGTGCTGTCTGCGGTGGCACCACCCTTTGTTTCTCCAGAATCTGTACATCAGGAGGTGCATGGTTGCGGAAGCCCATTCACAGCCCCCTCCAAGGGGGATGGCACCTTCCCTGGCTGTGCCCTGTGATCACCACGTACTTGAAATGAACGCAAGTTTTTTGACTTCAAGGAAGAGCTCACATAACCCCTTCTGCCTCATAATCTGTGGGATTTACTATAATGGAAGGACATTATAAAGAACAGGTAGAAAACTCACCTGTTGTTCTCCATATAGGAGTTTATTTTGCATGAATCCCTCCTACATGAGTAGATAGCAGAGATTTATTTTTGTTCCCGTGTGGGTAGTTGTGGCAGAGGATGTAGGTATGGTGATTTGAAGCCCTCAAAGAAATATATTCAGAATTCTCAAGACCTGTCTTGATTGGAACTGAAAGAGACCTGGAAAAGGAGGAAAAGAAAAGGAGGAGGGAGAACGAACGACTGTTTCTCAGTAAATTCACCTTCCTGGTTGATTGTTGTCTTCTCATTACTTTTAACTTCTATGTATGTCTAATGGAATAATGTAGAAAGGCTGATTTTTATGCTTTAAAAGATTTTACATCACAAAGAAAGTAGAAGTGGCTAACGGAACTTATTCAAATCAATGTTACATAGAGACTTTGGTATTAAATTTGTATACTAAAATGGGTTAATCCAAATTGTCTTTTTCTTTTTGAGTGAATATTTGTAACATATTTTTATAGATAATAATTTATCCTAGATATACAAAATTGTGAGAATGGGTACCAGTTTTCACCACTTAAATGAATAGGTCGTACACTTTAAATGCCAATGTTGTCCTACATGTTGTTTTTTAATTCCTTGATTTCCAAACTTGTGTTTATTTAATTGATTTCTATCTAGTAATCAGTGTCTCCCCTTTATTGTTTCTTACTTTATATTTTATTGATCTATAGTTAATTTACATTATTATATCAGTTTCAGAGATACAACATAATGATTCATAAATGTTTAGATTGTTCTCCATTTATACTTATTACAAAAGAGTGGCTCTATTCCCCATGCTATACAGTACGTCACTGTAGATTATTGATTTTATACATAGTGGATTCTTCCTCAGAATCTCCTATCACTATTTTGCTCCTCCACCCTGTCTCTCCCTGCTGGTAACCACTAGTCTGTTCTTTAATCTGTGAGTTTGTTTTGTTGTTGTTGTTGTTGTATTCAGTTTTTTAGATGCCACGTGTAAGTGATAACATCCCAGGCTTGTTTTCTCTGCGGCTTATTTTACTAAGCATAATACCCTCCAAGTCCATCCATGTTCTTGCAAATGGCAAAATTTCATTTTTCACGGAAGTCATCATAAAAAGTCTTTTTATCCCCTAAGCTATTAATGAACACTTAATTTGACTCTATATCTTGGCTATGGCAGATAACACTGTTATGAACACTGGTGTGCAGTTATTTTTTTGAAATAGTGTTTTTGTTTTCTTCTGATATACCCAAGAGTGAAATTCCTGGATATTATGGTAGCTCTATTTTTAGTTTTTTGTGGAAACTCCATTCTGCTTTCCACAGTAGCTGCACTACTTCACATTCACATCAAGAGTGTACAAGAGCTTCCCTTTCTCCACATCCTCACTAACCTTTGTTATTTGTGACCTTGTTGATGACAGCCATTCTGACAAGCCTGAGGTGGTATATCTCATTGTTTTGATTTGCATTTTATTGCTGATGAGCTATGTTTAACATCTTGGTGAGTTCTGGCTGTCTATCTGTATTTTTTCCTTGGAAAAATGTCTATTTAGGTCTTCCCATTTTTTTAAAAAAGATTTTGTGTGTTGTTCTGATATTGAGTTCTATGTGCTGTTTCTGTAGTTTAGATATGAACCCTTGCTTGGTCATCTTTTTGGTGTTAACCTCTTATCATGTGCAAATATTGTCTGTCCTTCAGCAGGTTGTCTTTTCATTTTGTCTTTGGTTTCCTTTGCTGTGCAAAATCTTTTAAGTTTGGTGAAGTCCCATTTGTTTATTTTTGCTTTTGTTTCATTTGCCTTAGTAGACTGAACCTAAAACTGTTGCTATCATTTATGTTGAAGAATGTTCTGTATTTTGCTCTAGGGGTTTTATGGTCCTACATTTAGGTCTTCATTCAGTTTTGCATTTAGTTTATATATGGTGTGCTAAAATACTCTAATTTTATTCTTTTCCATGTAGCTGACCAGTTTTCCCAGTACCACTTATGAAGAGAAAGTTTTTTCTCCATATTGCCTGCTTTGTTATAAATCAATTAAATATGTGTTTGGGCTTATTTCTGGGATCTCTATTCTATTCCAGTGATCTTTGTGTATGTTTTGGCTGCGGCCCGATTCCTTTTGATTACTGTCGCTTTGCAGTATAATCTGAAGTCAAGGTGCGTGATGCCTCCAGCTCAGTTCTTTCTCAAGATTCTTTGGCTATTTGGGGTCTTTGTGTTTCTATACAAATTTTAAAATTATTTTTCCAAGTTCTGTGAAAATGCTTTGGTATTCTGATAGGAATTGCATTAAATCTGTAGACTGACTTTGGTAGTGTGGTTATTTAAAGGCGCCTCCAATCTACCTCTTGAAATCTGTTTCCTGCAATTTTGCCTTGCTTTCAAATCCTCTTCGTTGCATTACCTCAATATATTTTTGGACGATAGCTGTCCTTTATAACTCTTCAGGTTTGTGAATTGCAGAGCCCCTGAGCTCCATTTTTCAACTCGCTTTTTTGTGAGCTGGCCGCAAAACCGCAGGATTGCTTCAGGCCCTATTCCGGTTCCGGGGCGGCAGGCTGAGCCTTTGGTTAATTCTTCTTCCTGATGGGAAATTAGAGTGACATGTGCCCGTCCAAACCCCCACAGCTAGTCTCTAATTGGTTCCCCTTCTTCCCTTTCATCCTCCACATTAATTGCAAACTGTGCGAAACAGGAGGTTAAAGGTGCTGACTCTCCAAGTGGGGTGATTGTTAGTAAAGCAGCTGGAGTGGCAAACCCGAGCATGAGGAGAGGAAAAATGAGGTGCATTTTAGAAACCTTTCCCGATCAGACGGTGTACCATCTTCTGCAGTTCCCATGCATGTTTTAGGTGTTGGAAGATTCCGTTAAACCTGGAGAGTTTGGACCTATGGAATGGGTAGCACGCAGTATAGCTTTAAAGGGTCTGCATTTGCTCAACCAACCTCACCAATCCTCTCAGCCCCAAGTGTCCAGCCTTATGTCTCATCCAGCTGCGGATGTACATGTGGTCAATCCAGGTTGCATCACAGCCCCTGAACGAATTTTGTAAGAATTTGTGTCTCTTTCGCTGTCTCTGTGGGGTTTTTTTGAAATTTATTTTTATAATGGGGTTTAGCTGATTTTCACTGTTGTGTTCATGCTGCTCTACACACACTTGATTCCCTTACGGAGACATATCAATACATAGGTTATAAGATTCTTCCTAGTCAGATATATTCATCTGCGGTGAATAGGGGGTGTTGAGTCCAGTTCATTGAGCAAGGAGTAGGTCTTGTCTATTCCATATTTGGTTAATGGAACGGTATCTGTGCTAATTTCAAACTCTGGTTTTATGCATCACCCCACCTCACCTTTCCCCTTAAGCAGGCATAAGATTGTTTTCTAAATGTCAGACTCTGTTCTGCTTGTAATCTAGTTTTCTGTAGCCATGTTTACATTCCCTCTATAAGTGATATCTTATGATAAGTTTCTTTTTCTGTGTGACTTATTTCACTTAGAATCATCGTACCTAAATCCACTCATTATGCTGCTATGGGCCTGATGACATAGATTTCATTGCTGAGTGATATTCCATTGTACGTAAGTACCACAACTTTTCTATCCATTTTTCCCTTTGTGGGATATTTAAGTTGTACTGTAGTCGAGGTTCTTGTAAACAGAGCGGCCCCAAATTTAGTGGTGGCTGTGTCTTTTTGATTTTAATTTTCCTAAGCTATAGGGCCATAAGTGGAAGTGCCCTAGGCTCTGTAGCTTTGATTTTTTGATGTTTCAGGAAACACCATACACTTCTCCCCAGTGGCTGTTGGCAATTTACCTCCCTCCCATCAGCATAACAAGGCTCCCTGTTCTCCATGGCCTGTCCTGCCTTTCTGGATTTTACACTTTTTTCAGATGGCCCTTTTGACCAGGGTTGGGGGGGGGGGGGCGGTGAGACTTCATTGTAGTGCGGATTTACATTGCCCGCTTGCTTGGGTGGCCAATAAGGGCGTATGCGTTTTTTCCTGAATGTATTCAGGAAAAAACGCATACGCCCTTATTGGCCAACTGCATCATTGTCGAAGTTCTGCCTCTTTTCATATGCTTTAAATGCAATTCCAATCTACCTCCTAAAATCGGTTTCCTGCAATTCTGCCTCACTTTCAAGTCCTCTTCACAGCCTTACTTCAATATATTTTTGGACGATAGCTGTCATAACTCTGCAGGTTTGTGAATTACAGTGCCCCTGAGCTCCTTTTTTAACTCGCTTTCTTGTGAGCTGGCCGCAAAACCGCAGGATTGCTTCAGGCCCTAATCTGGTTCTGGCATGGCACGCTGAGCCTTTGGTTAATTCTTCTTCCTGGTGGGAAATTAGAGTGACTTGTGCCTGTCCGAACCCATACAGCTAGTCTCTCATTGGTTCCCCCTTTTCCCGTTCATCCTCAACACAAACTGCAAACTGTGCAAAACAGGAGGTTAAAGGTACTGATGCTCCAATTGGGGAGATTCTTAGTAACGTGGCTGGAATGGCGAACCCAAGCACCAGGAGATGAAAAATGAGGTGCATTTTAGACACGTTTCCTGATCACATGGTGTACAGTCCTCTGGGTTTCCCATGCATGTTTTAGCTCTAGGAAGATTCCCTTGAACCTGCAGATTTGGGACCCATGGAATGGGTACCATGCAGTATTACTTTAAAGGGTCTGCATTTCCTCATTCAACCTCACTAATTCTCTTAGTGTGAACGGTTTCCAGCCTTATGTCTCATCCTGCTGTGGGTCTAGATATGTTCAATCCATGTTGAATCACAGCCCCTGAGCAAAAGTTGTAAAATTATCTCTCTTTCTCACTGTCTTTTATTTTTTTTAATTTATTATTATATTGGTTACAGCTGATTTTCAAAGCTCTGTTTCTTGCTGCTGTACATCCACTTGATTCACGTACAGAGACATCAATAAATTCTTTTTCAGATTCTTACCAGTCATATATATTCTTTTCCGGTGACATAAGTGTGCTGAGTGCAGTTCTTTTAGCTACCATGTAGGCCTTGTTGATTATCAATTTGGTATTTGGAATGGTATCTTTGCTAATTTCAACCTCCTGGATGATGCCTCACCCCTCCCCACCTTTCCCGTTTAGCAGCCTTATGTGTGTTTTCTACATATTTGACTATGTTTTTGTTTTGTAATTTATTTCATGTGTAGCCATTTTGGATTCCACCTTTAAGTGATATCTTATGATATGTGTCTTTTTCTTTTTGAATTATGTCACTTAGAATGATCATACGTAACTCCTCCAGAGTTGTTACAACTGGCCATATTTCATTGATTTCCAGGCTGAGTAATATTCCACTCTACATAAGTACCACATCTCTATCCATTTTTTCCCTCCAGAGACATTTAAGTTATATCCTAGTCGAGGATCTTTTAAACAGAGAGGCAGTAAACATTGGGGTGCCTGTGTCCTCTCGATTTTTGTTTTTCCCAAGATATACGCCCATGAGTGCAAGTGCCCTGTGCTCTGTAGCTCATTTTTTAGATGCTTTAGTAAACACAGTACACTTCTCCAGAGTGGCCGTTGGCAATATATATTTCCACTATAAGCCTCACAGGGCTCCCTTTTCTCCTCGCCCTGTCCTGCATTTCTGGTGTTTACACTTTATGAGGACGGCTCTTCTGACTGATGCAAAGTGATATCATTTGTAGTATTGATTTCCAGTGCCCACCTGTTTCGTTGGCTAAAAATGGTGCATGCCCTTTTCTTGAATATATTCAGAAAAAATGCATACAACCTTTTTGGCCAACAGCAATGTTGGCAATGTTTAGCCCCTTTACTTGTGC
The DNA here is from genome assembly GCF_011762595.2 of Tursiops truncatus. Taxonomy (NCBI): domain Eukaryota; kingdom Metazoa; phylum Chordata; class Mammalia; order Artiodactyla; family Delphinidae; genus Tursiops; species Tursiops truncatus. The sequence goes on from NW_022983333.1 coordinate 43,828, forward strand.
TTAATGGTGAGTCCTTTCTACCTCTTCAAATCCCTTTCCTGCCATTCTCCCTTGCTTACAAATTCTTTTATCTGACATTCCTCAAGACATTTTTCAGTGATAGATATTTTCAACTCTGCAGTTTCGTGAATTTTAGTGCCCCTGTGTTCCATTTTTCAACTTGTGTTTATGGGAACTGGCCACAAAGCAGCAGGATTTCCTCAAACCCTATTCTGTTTCCATGGGCAACCCTAGCCTTTGGTCAATTCGTCTTCCTGATTGGAAATTAGAGTGACATGTGCCTGTCTGAACACCTAGGACTTGTCTCTCATTGTTCCTCATCCTTCCGCTTCATCCTCTGGACAAATTCCAAACTGTACGCAACAGGATGTTGACAGTGCTGACATCTCCAAGTGGGGAGACTGTTAGTAAAGACGCTGGAGGGGTGAACCCGAGCACCAGGAGATGAGGAGATGAGATGCCTTTTCCAAACTCTTCCCGATCAGATGGTGTACCATCCTCTGGGTGTGACAGTCATGTTTTAGCAGTAGGAAGGGTCCCATTCATGTAAGGAGAACACCAGGGCTTTTTCAAAATCAGTGTCTCCCCGAAACCCAAACTGGGGAATTTTTTAAGCTACGGCTACACATATGTTCATTAAGGGCCTTGGGAAGTAGGCAGAGTCCAAACTTTAGATGACTGAAGTCTTCTGGGTCAGAAGCACTCACCACCAGCTTCCCTTAGGTAACATTTTAACTGTCATTGATAGATGATGTCAATAAAAATATCTATTCTTTTTCAGATTATTTCCCCTTATAGTTTATTGCAAAATATTGAGTGTAGTTCCCTGTGCTATACAGTAGTTCCTTGTTGATGATCTATTTTATACGTAGCAGTGTGTATGTGTTAATCCCAAACTGTTAATTTATCCCTCCTCCCACCTTTCCCCTTTGGTAACAATAAATTATAAGATTTTATACTTCTCAGAAATGGGGGAGCTGTAAGAGAGGTATCATTTTCAATGGAAAAGCATTTAAAACAAGATTGAAGCTTTAACCAAGATTATTAGATGTACATCCTTGGAAAGAAATCACTTCGTTTCTCTAATATTGACCTGACAAATAAGACAAACCTTTTCACTGAACTTGCTTATAATAAAGTGATGGAAATATCAAATGGAAGTGTTAGAAACATCTTATTTTACCCGAGCCTTATACACTGTTCTATGTTAACTACAGTTTGGCTCACACATCTGTTCATTGAGGTTACAATAGTCTCAATTTCTGTTACTGATCCTCCAGAGTGGACCCCAACAAGTGTCCTCCTGCCCAGTGTCATTGGGGCCAACAGATCGAGACTGAGTTTGGTTCACAAGCAAAGGAAACTTTATATTTTGATCAGAGAATGGAGAGGTGAGAGCATGCACTACCCCGTGGGCTGTGGGCTGGGCTGCTGTGTAGAGATCCTGTCAGAGTCAGTGGGAGGGAGGGGGTGGAGCTCTCGAGGGCTGGGTTGGCTGTAGCTCAGGCTCTATATCGTGGAGTCTGCACTAGGCCCCAGGAGCTGAGGTGTCGACCCAGCCATTCTGCACTAGGAAATCTGGTCTGAAGTGCCGGGTGTGGAACCTCTGCATGCGGGACCCTAGGAGCACGTGAAATTAGACAAAGCACAAAGGATAAAAAAGGTTAGACTTGACTTTATTGCCCAGATTCTATTTTTATCTCCCAGGGATTTTTAATGGGCTTTGCTGGGGACAAACCCCTCCTCTGCCTTTTGTCCCGTTCCTCATTCTTGGAGTGCTGAGGGTGCAGACCCTTCTTCTGTAACTGCTGAGTGCTGAGTTGGGAGCCCTCATACCCGGGGGCGAGGGTCAGAACTTCTCCCGAGCAGCCTCCAGGTGACGTTGATTGTCCCCAGGCCTCCTGCCTCCCTGCTTGTCTGCCTGAGCACCAGCATTGGAAGTGTTATAGATTCTAATGACCTTTAAGGGTCCAGGAAAGAGATGTGCAGAGACGCTGTGGGGGCCGGTTTCACCCCGTCCCACATTTGTTCGGCCACCTTAGGCTGACCGTTTCTGCCAGCCTAGATGCTCTGACCAGTAGTCTGTGCTTTCTTCAATTAGGCCCCTGAATTAACGTACAAACAGCACCAGGTGTCAGAGCCCTGCCCGCTCAACTCCCAGACAGTCCAGGGTCAGTGGTGATCAAGGACCATGATGGCCACTGAGTCAACAGCCTTTTGAAGTAAACAGGAGTCCAGCCGGTCTTATTGGCCACCATCATCACGGTGTCTGTAGGCTTTTCTATGGTGACAGTGTGATATACGGTTCCCCCGCCAAGATTATTAGCTCCCCTCTGGGTGCAGTAAGTCCTGCAAGCAGTAGTCTACTCTTTTGGGACACATTCTTGTTGCTTTATGAGAGAAACTCCAGATCAAGTGATGGTCACACGAGTCGTCATGGTGCCCCATTGCCACCGGTTATCTCTCTGGATGTTGGAGTTGGAGGGCCTCCTCACTCGAGGTTGGTGTGCCCACGGAGCGAACCCTGCAATTTCAGGGCATGGTTGCTGGTTAGGATCACCACATTTGTCCTTTTCCCTTAGGATGGAGGTGGCCCTTTGAGCTGCTGATTTCCAGGTTTTTAGATACCGCCATTATCTTGGCCAGATGTGGCAGTGGGCCAAGCCCCTTGGTGACCTGGATGGCATTCTTGCGTTGTTCCATTTCAAGTGGTCCCAGTTTTTGCACTAATTCTCCAATGGCGATTCACCTTTCACCGGGAGTGTAAAGGTCAAAGGGTTTAGCTAAATTAGGGAGTTCCAGGGCAAGGGTCTGAATTGACTGCCCTTTCCATTCTTGAAAGACCACTTCTGGATTCTATTCAAAAGGATCATCATCTTTTCCTTTCAGTGTTTCATATAGAGGCCCAGCTAGTAGACTGTAGTTAGGGATCCAGAAGCAGCAAACCCTGGCTTCCCCAGGAACCCCTGAGATGTCTTCTAGTTTTAGAAAGGGGTAAGACTGCAAATGGTTTCTTCCCTTTCCTGGGTTGGCTTCTCCGACCTTCTGTGAGAATGAAGCCCAGGCAGGTCACCGCAGTCTGTGATATTTGAGCTTTTTCTTGGACAACTTCTATCCTTTATTGGCTTGGTAGTTCAGAGGCCTCCTTAGTAGGGCTGGCGATCAGAATGTCATCTGCATATTGAAGGAGGGTTTCCTTTTCCAGAGGTAGAACTTTTAGGTCTTTCACTAAGCTTTCCCCAAAGATGGTGTGGGAATTTTTGAACCCTTGGGGAAAGATGGCCTGGAAGTATTGTTTTAGTTGTATGTTGAGTCCTGCCACTCACAAGCCAAAATTTCTTGTGACTCTGGGACTAATGGAATACAAAAGAAGGCATCATTGAAGACTAATACAGAATACCATGTTCTGGTGGTTGGTAGAATGACCAGCAGGGTGTAGGAATTAGGAACAACTGGAGATATATCCTTGGTGGATTCACTGACTGTCCTGACATCATTTACCAGGTCCGCAGCAGTCCATGGGGCTCTCGTGGTCAGGTCAATGCCAGGATATGGAGCTCACCTGGGCAGGTACCCCACCCCCACCCCAGCCCACGGGGCTCTCATGGTCAGTCCCCTCCCAGGATACAGATCTACCCTTGCAGGTACCGTGGCAGGGCTGGGCACACAGGAACCATGCATATAGCCCTCATTGCAGAGCACCCCCAGCTCACCTGTCGCTCAGAGTTGACACAGAGCACCTCAGAGCAGGACTTGAACTAACAAACAGCAGCTCTGACAGGTCTGTGACCATGGGCATCACTTTGTATGGGTTCCCTCCACCTGGTCTTCCAGAGACTTCCACTGCACCCGGGGCACCAGGCCTCTGTCTCCAACCACCACCCACCCCTCCTCTCCCTGACTCCTGGGTTGCTCTTATTAGGAGAGGGTTTTCTTGAAGTTGTCTCCCACTCATGGGCCAGATAAAATGATTAGAAAACAAGCCAGAGCTGCAGCCCCTTGTCTATCCTGACTCTCAGGAGCCCACACCTGTTCCTTGGACCTGGCCGGTTCAGCAAGTTCCATTTTCTGCAACTGTGAGCCCCTGAAGCGTGATGATTGGCTGACCTGGGCACCCTTACCGTGCCAGCCAGCCCTCCCCAGGTGTGCCTGGGTTGAGATCAATATAAACACCGCTGCAGGCAGCAAGAGCCCCTGCAGCTGTGCCTGACGCCATTTTCTCTGCCCTGTCAGCAGTCTTGAGGCTGGGCTGGTGGGAGGGAGTGAGAGGCCACGGCTTTGTGGGTGGCCCAGTGTGAGTGGGGCTCTGTTGGACTTTCTGCAGCAGTTGCCAGGCTGCCACCTGCTAAAGAAGAGGATGTGTCACCCATACCTGCCACTGGAATTTCTCCCTGGGCAGAGGTGAGGAAGGAAAAAAACAGTGGGGGCAGGGACAGGACGAGTATCTCAGGCAGGGAAATGGAAAGCTTCCAGAAGAGCACCCAGGGCCAGGACCATCCTGGCTGGCCCGCAGGCACCAAGTCGGCCAGCATGCTGTCGCTCGTGTGGCTCCATGGCCCTTCCTCTAGGCTTTCAAGTCCTTGTACATATTCAGGTGTTTTACCTGGGAAGGGTGCGAACAGTTCAGCAGCAGCTGGCCTGGGGCTCAGCTCACGTTTACTCACAGGTGCCTCGGCACGGTCCCCCAGCTTTGCAATGAGGACGCTTGTTGCGTGGGGGCTGCTGGCTGAATGGGAGACGATTCCCCACCACTGCCCAACTTCAGAATTGTTTACAACGGGAGCAAGTGCCCTGATACGGCTTTCCTCTGTGTAACTGGTGGGTTCTGGTTTTTTTTTTTTTCTTTTTTTGGTTTTTGGTTCAAGGTAGATTTTATACCTCTTTTTTGTATTTACAGATATAAGCATGGAAATAATTTATTCATATAAATACATGTATGTGAGGGGAATAATTTTTTTTTCTGTTTTACTTTTTCAAATTTTATTTCTTTTTAATTTTGAATTTTATTTTATATTTTTATACAGCAGATTCTTATTGGTTATCTATTTTATACATATAAATGTATACATGCCAATCCCAATCTCTCAACTCCTCCCACCACCACCCCCACAACAGCTTTCCCCCCTTGGTGTCCATAGGTTTGTTGTCCAAATCTGTTGCTCGATTTATGCCTTGCAAAACGGTTAATCTGTACAATTTTTCTAGGTTCCACATATATGCATGAATATACAAGATTTGTTGTTCTCTTTCTGACTTACTTCACTCTGTATGACAGTCTCTAGATCCATCGACGTCTCTACAAATGACCCAATTTCATTCATTTTATAGCTTAGTAATATTCCATTTTATATATGTACCACTTCTTTATGCATTCGTCTGTCTGTGGGCATTTAGGTTGCTACCATTACCTCGATATTGTAAATAGTGATGCAATGAACATTGCGGTGAATGTCTCTATTTGATTTACGGTTTTGCCTGGGTATATGTCCAGTACTGGGATTGCTGTATCATATGGTAATTCTATTGTTAGTTTTTTAAGAAACACCATATTGTTATCCATAGTGACTGTATAAATTTATACTCCCAAAAATAGTGGAAGAGGGTTCCTTATCTCAACACCGTTTCCAGCATTTGTTGTTTGTAGACTTTATGATGATGCCCATTCTAACAGGTGTGAGGTGATACCTCATTGTTGAGTCCATTTCGTTGAGCAAGGAGTAGGTCTTGTCTATTACATGTTTGGCTTACGGAACGGTATCAGTGCTCATTTCAATATCTGGTTTTATGCAGTACCCCAACTCACCTTTCCCCTTAAGCAAGCATAAGTTGGTTTTCTAAATTTGAGACCCTGTTCTGTTTTGTAATCCAGTTCCTGTGTAGCCAAGTTTACATTCCGTGTATTAGTGATATCTTATGATGTTTCTTTTTCTGCGTGACTTATTTCAGTTAGAATCATCATACCTGAATCCACTCATTATGCTGCTGCGGGCCTGATGACATAGATGTCATTGCTGAGTGATATTGCATTGTACATAAGTACCACAACTTCTTCATCCATTTTTCACTTTCTGCAATATTGAACTTGTACCTTAAACGAGGTTCCTGTAAACAGAGCCCTCCCAAACTTTGGGGTGGCTGTGTCTTTTTGATTTTAATTTCCCTAAGCTATAGGACCATAAGTGGAAGTGCCCTAGGCTCTGTTGCTTTGTTTTTTAGATGTTTCAGGAAACACCATACACTTCTCCCGAGTGGCTGTTGGCAATTTACATCCCGCCCATCAGCATAACAAGGCTCCAGTTCTCCATGGCCTGTCCTGCCTTTCTGGATTTTACACTTTTTTCAGATGGCCCTTTTGACCGGGGAGAAGTGAGACTTCATTGTAGTGCAGATTTCCTTTGCAAGCTTGCTTGGTTGGCCAAAAAGGGCGTATGCGGTTTTTTCCTGAATATATTCAGGAAAAACCGCATACGCCCTTTTTGGCCAAGTGCATCATTGTGGAAGTTCTGCCTCTTTTCCTATGCTTTAAATGCAATTCCAGTCTACCTCCTGAAATCGGTTTCCTGCAATTCTGCCCCACTTTCAAGTCCTCTTGGCAGCCTTACTTTAGTATATTTTTGGACGATAGCTGTCATTTATAACTCTGCAGGTTTGTGAATTACAGTGCCCCTGAGCTCCTTTCTTCAACTCGCTTTCTTGTGAGCTGGCCGCAACACCGCAGGATTGCTTTCAGGCCCGAATCTGGTTCCGGCACGGCACGCTGAGCCTTTGGTTAATTCCTCTTCCTGGTGGGAAATGAGAGTTAAATTTGCCAATCCAGACACCTCCAGCTAGTCTCTCATTGGTTCTCCCTATTCCTGTTCATCTTCCGCAGAAATTGCAAACTGGGCCAAACAGGAGGTTAAAGGCACTGACTCTCCAAGTCGGGAGAGTGTTAGTAAAGCGTCTGGAATGTTGTACCCGAGTACCAGGGGAAGAGAACGGAGATATATTTGAAGACGTCTCCCAATCACACGGTTGATCATACTCTGGGTTCCATATGAATGTTTTAGCTGAAGGAAGAATCCCTTAAACCTGGAGAGTTGAGACCCGTGGAATGGGTACCATGCAATATGACTTCAAAGGGTCTTCATTTGCTCACGGAACCTCTCCAATCCTATCACTGCTGCGTTTATGCCCCTGTACACGCTTGATTCTCTTTTGGAGACATAGCAATCCATAGGTTTTAGTATTTAATAGTCATGTACATTCCTAGGCGTTAATATGGGTGTTGAGCTCCATTTCGTTT